>NW_012150618.1:9009478-9012323 GCF_000956105.1 Propithecus coquereli | reverse complement strand
TATATTGACATTCTGCAGCAGCATAATAAGAGATTGGGACAAGCATTTAATGACTATATATGAGATGCTTAGATGCTAGTCTAGAAAAAAGTTATATATTTCATCCTCATTTGGGAATTTGGGACTTAATTTTGGTACACTTTCATTCTCTTTTGAGGAGGCTGGGGGGACAGGGTGTTGTTCTGTTACCCTGGTTAGAGTGCAGTGGTGTCATCATAGCTCATTTCAACCTTAAAGTCCTGGGCTCAAGTGATCCTCCTTGCTTCAGCATCCCAAGAGGCTGGGACAACAGGCGCATGCCACCATGCCTAGCTAATATTTTTATTTTTATTGTTTCTGTGGACACAGGGTCTCTCTATGTTGCTCAAGCTGGTCTCAAACTCCTGGCCTCAAGCAATCCTCCCTCTTCAGCCTTCCAAAGTGCGAGGATTATACGTGTGAGCCACTGCACCCAGCCTACTTTCATTCTTGTTAGAATAGATTCAATTCACATCCATATATATTTTTCTTTGTAATGTCTATTTTTGAAGTTTTTGCATTTTTTTTTTTGGGGGGGGGACAGAGTCTTACTCTGTTACCTAGGCTAGGGTGCGTGGCATCAGCCTAGCTCACAGCAACCTCAGACTCCTGGGCTCAATCACTCCTACTGCCTCAGCCTCCCAAGTAGCTGGAACTACAGGCATGCACCACCATGCCCGGCTAATTTTTTCTATGTATTTTTAGTTGTCCAGCTAATTTCTTTCTATTTTGTTTTTCAGTAGAGACCGGCTCTCGCTCTTGCTCAGGCTGCTCTTGAACTCCTGACCTCAACTCCTGACCTCGAGCGATGCTCCCACCTTGGTCTCCCAGAGTGCTAGGATTACAGGCATGAGCCACCGCACCCGGCCTATTTGTGAAGTTTGATTAAGAAATTTTCTCACCCAGTTGTACATTAGATTATTTTTCCTGAACTATTTGTGGGAGTGTCTTTTGTAGGAGGCGAGGATAACTTATGGTAGTTTTTCCAGTTTCATGACTCCGGAAATCTCACCTATGCCAAAGTTACTATGATATTTTCAAAAATACATCACTTTTTAGTCAATTCCGTGTCTTGTAGAACTAGAATGAAAACTTTCCATTTTTATTCCCTGAATTGTCCATCCTGTAAAAGGCTTTATATTCCAAAATGATGCCACCTTTAAAATTTGTATATATATTCTATTATATTTTTAAAACTGAAACCTGCATTTTATAGACATCTGCTCACTCCATTCAGTATATGAACCTTTTTCCTTCAATCTCTGAGACTCTCAGTTTTCATACTTTGCCCAATTATATTTGTTTTCCAGCATGTTTTTCTTTTTCCCTCAGATTAGAGCTCTGTCCTTCTGAAAGGGACTATATGTTAAATATTTCTGAGGTCCTAACAAGCTTAGACTGTTTCAATTCTATTTTAATTTTCTCAGGGGCCTCTTAACAGGGTAACTGAAGTCTTTTTGCACTTATCAGACACTTGAAACTTGTAAGGGTTTCTCAGAGTTTCCTAGTTTTCCCATCTAAGTTCTCATTCATCATGAAGTACTGCTTTTGCTGGTGAGTCCTTTCAGTAATTTCTGTGCTGCTCTGCTTGTAGGACTCTCCACACTTCTTTGCACAACTACTGTTGTATAGCCAATGATCCCGATGCTAATGGATTTTATTGTCATTGTTGTTCATATTTTTTGTTTCTGTTCTTAATTAATCTCTGTGAATTTGATAGGTTTGTAGAGATTCTATGCTAGTCGGTTTCATATTCTTGAGCCCAGAATTTCTTTATTTACAATTCAAATAATTCAATTCAAAAGGTTTCTGAAATTTAATCAATTGATAGTATTCTTTTGAGATGTGCTTAATTATAAAGTGGGTAGCCATCAGGGAGGAGCATAAAAGGTCACATATGATGCACAACAATCTGAAATCACAATCATTCCTCCTTCTAAATGTATTTCTTAAAAACAAACAGAAAAAAATACAGGTCCCCTTAAAAGAACAATAATTAGAATGATAGTTAACAATAAGAATGAACCAAAAGAGAGTGAAATTTTAGCTCCAAGGTGTTATAACCAAATACCCATCCAAAAAGAATTCTAAATACTAGAAAAAAAGTGTTCAAAAATGACAGTGAATGACACAATCATCCAGCATGATCTGATGAACCCATAGAGAAAACTCTATACTAGACAGCAGAATACCCATTTTTTTCCAAGTATCCATGATACATTAACAAGATAGACCATATCTTAGGTCATAAAACAAATTTAAAAATTTAGAGGATTAAAATCATCCTGCAGAGTGTGTTCTCTGACTATAATGGAATGAAACTAGAAATTAGTAACGGAAAGCTAGAAGAAAAATCTCTAAGTGTGAAAAGTGAGCAACATACTTCTAAATAATTCCTGAGTCAAAGAGAAAGGTTAAAGGAAATTAAAAATACAGATCTAAATGGGAATGAAAACATAATACATCAAAAATGTGGAACGAGGCTAAAGCAAGCAGTACTGAGAAACAAATTTACAGCACTAAATGCTTACTTTAGAAACAAGGAAACGTCTCAGATAAATAATGTAAGTTCTTACCTCAAGAGACCGGAAAAATAGCAAAATAAACCTAAAACACGAAGGAAAAGAATAGATATAAGAACAGAAATTAATAAAATTGAAAATAGAAAAACAATAGAGAAAAATCAATGAAACAGAAAACTGATTCTTTGAAAGAATCTTTTAAAGATAATTTTAAGCTACATATTAATTCATTGTAAGTTTTATAACATATTTAAAATATATGCTAAAAATAGGTTAAATGAGAGGAGGAGCAAAATGGAAGTGCA
>NW_012150618.1:9008041-9009428 GCF_000956105.1 Propithecus coquereli | reverse complement strand
GCTTTTATATTCTTATGCCTTTTGTCTAATTACAGTGGTTAATACCTCCATCATAAAGTTACAAAGTAAAAAGTGGTGATTATGTGCATTCTTTTCTTCTTCCTGGCTTTCCCAGGAATACCTGTGTTGCATTATGTAGGACAGGACTCTGGCTGGTGTGTTTTTGGGGAAGGAGGGAAGTAAAATGGTTTTATTTAACTAGTGAGAGGAACATATAGTTTTTATTTTTTGGTTTTTGGTTTATATGTGTCAACATGTTGAATTATCGTAGTGTCAGTATTGGCCAGCATTGTCAAGAAAACAGATGAGGCAAGAATTAAAATGGTAGCACTTTAGTTGGGAGCAGAAAACCCAAAGGTGCTAAGGGTGTGATAAAAAGAGAAATGAGGTAAAGAAAAAGGGATGTAAAGCAATTAGATGAGATGCTTTGCAATACAAGTAACTGCTTCACAAAGTATCAAGAACAAGAGAAATTTCAGGTCCCTCAGCAGGTGATTATACTGGGCACAGAGGACATCTGTGGAAAATCTGAAAAGAAAAAACTCACCTCCGTGCAACCCATAGAAGGGACAATGTATCCATTCAGCTCCATTTCCCCTTCAAGCATCTCATTGGTTAAGGTCTCCCCATTAGGAAGCTGACTCCCCCACATTTGCAGGTTGCATAAACCATTTCTAAGTGGCCATTCAGAAACCGGATCCCATGCTCTGAATTGCATCATTTTATCCAAGTCTGGATATGTCCGAGCAACTCAGCTCAAACAGGATTGGGTGTTTGAGGCTTGATCGATATGCAAAAACTAAACTTCATCTTAGACTCTGTATAGCTAAGAGAGTTAGGTAAGGATATTAAAAATCAGAGTGTTTGTGCATGGGAAGCATGGGAGGCATATGGAATTCTCAGAACAAACAAGTTGATTGGGAAAATCTGAGGAAGCACACAAAGTTGGATTCCTATGCATAGTTGACCCTTGACCAATGCAGGGGTTAGAAGCACTGACCTCCCTCCACTGTGCATGCAATCAGAAATCCACGTACAACTTTTGACTCTCTCAAATCTTAACTACCAATAGCCTATTCTTTACCAGAAGCCTTATCGATAACAGTTGATTAACACATATGTTGTACTTTATATGTATTATATATACTATATTCTTACAATAAGGTAAGCTAGAGAAAAGAAAATATTATAAAGAAAATCACAAGGAAAAGAAAATACATTTACAGTACTGTATTTGTTGATACCTTAAGTTTATGTCATCTTTTTACAAGATGAACCATCTTGCCTGCAGTGCTGGGCAGACCTCAATCTACATTACATACCAAGCGATTCAACTTTTTTTTGTAATGTAATTACCTTGCTTTTCGGGAGCACTTCTAAGATCACT
>NW_012150618.1:9004740-9007161 GCF_000956105.1 Propithecus coquereli | reverse complement strand
AGCCACAATATATCTTTAGAAAGGTGGCCAGCAGTGAACTCAATGAACACTGAGCAAAAAGTTTTAGCAAAGTAAGATACCATAGCTACCCTGAGTATGCCTGCAACAGACCTCCAACTACAGGGAGTGTAACGAACTAAGGGTGCCAGGTAGAGTGCTCTGAAATACATGATTGCATTTGCAACAGGCCAAGCTTCCTGAGGGATGATCCTAAGCAGTAATTGAACCCCACAAGAATGGTAAGTAAGGAACACCCATTTCTGGGAGCCAGGAGACATCTTTGAGAGACATCTTTGGACTAAGAGCTCCATGATAGACTTACCAAACATTCGTTTGACTATATGGCAGTCAGAGGGCTTTCACCAACATTTCCTCCCTCTGCACTCAGGTTCAAGCTTTTATTGAGTCTACTTGTTTCTGTCAAACAAAAATTGCACCAAGCAGAGTTAAACAGCCACAGAGACTTCATTCAGGACGATTGCAATAGGGAAGAGAGATTTAACTCGACTGAAACAAAGGCAGGAGAGTTTTTCAGTTCTGGAGTGAGCTAGTGGAAAAGTGCTGGAGGACATTAGGGTAGGTTGGGCAATGATTAGGCATCTGTGTTTGCTAATTGGCCCTTATTGAAGTCAGGCTTCTACTCGCCCAAAGAGACTGGGAGCTGGGGGTGCTAACTTCCTTGATGATTGCATTTCAAAGGGATGACTTTCAAGTACTTGAGAAAGACATCCCTGGGTTTTAAAACTAGTAAGAGGCTGGGAGAAGATTTACATCTCAAAAGGGCAGAGACAGAATTTACAATTGCAAATTTTCTAAAGTAAATTCTTTTAAGTAAAATGAGGTCAGGGGCCTATAGTCAGGAAAAAAACCTGTACAAAGTTTAGTGAAGCTTAGAGGAATTTTAGGGCTGTCCTGGTAATTTCTTCCAGCTTTCCCTCGTTAATTCTCTATTTTCTATCAAAAGAGGCATTTCTCCCAATAACAAATTTGCATGGTTTGGTGTCTACATCTCACAAGACCAGACTAGCACCAGTGGTATCGGGAGTAGCTAGAGAAAGCAAGTTGTAAGTTGGAGAGGCCTAACTCACTTCCCTGCAACAGAAAAAGATGTCATCCTGGTACAAGGTGGTAACTTATTGCTAAGGCTTCTGACAGTGTGATCTGGAAAAATGTCCTGGGGGGCTGGAAATACTTGACTAAGTGCAATAATATAGGCACCTAAAAAATATAAGAAGTCAGAGAATGCCTTAAAAAACAGCAAAGTTGGCTGGCTACTACTAAATTGTACTGACTTAAACTTAAGGCATGAAACCTTAAGAATGCTAGAAGATAATGTAGGGAAGACTCTTTCAGACATCGGCCTAGGCAAAGAATTTATGAAAGCGACCCCAAAGGCAATCATAGCAACAACCAAAATAAATAAATGGGACTTGATCAAATTAAAAAGCTTCTGCACAGCCAAGGAAACTATCATTAGAGCGAATAGACAGCCTACAGAATGGGAGAAAATATTTGCTTTCTACATATCCGATAAAGGGCTGATAACAAGAATCTATGTAGAACTCAAAAAAATTAACAAGTAAAAATCAAACAACCCCATCCATAAATGGGCAAAGGACATGAACAGAAACTTTCCAAAAGAAGACAGAATAATGGCCAGCAACATATAAAAAAATGCTCAACATCACTAATCATTAGGGAAATGCAAATCAAAACCACAAAGATATATCACTTAACTCCAATGAGAATGGCCTTTATCAAAAAGTCCCAAAACAACAAATGCTGGTGAGGATGTGGAGAGACAGGAACACTCTTACACTGCTGGTGGGACTGCAAATTAGTACAACCTCTATGGAAAAGAATTTGGAGATACCTCAAAAAGCTAAAAATAGAGATACCATTTGATCCAGTAATATCACTATTAGGCATCTACCCAAAAGAACAAAAGACATTCTATAATAAAAACATCTGCACTCGAATGTTTATGGTAGCACAATTCATTATTGCAAGGATGTGGAAACAACCCAAGTGCCTTTCAGTCCATGAGTGGATTAATAAAATATGGTATATATATGCAATGGAATACTACTCAATTACAAAAAACCATGGTGATCTAGCACCTCTTATATTTTCCTGGATAGAGCTGCAGCCCATTCTCCAAAGTAAGGTACCACAGAATGGAAGAATAAGCATCACATGTACTCGCCATCAAATTGGCACTAACTGATCAACACGAAGGTGCTCACACGGTAGTAACATTCACTGGGGGTTGGGGGATGGGGGGGTAAACTCACAACTAAGGGACGTGGTGAGCATTGTATGGGGGAAGGGCACGTCTCCAATCCTGGCTTGGGTGAAGCAAAGTCATAACATGTAACCAAAATGTTTTTACCCCCATAATATCCTGAAATAAAAAAAACC
>NW_012150618.1:8991648-8992300 GCF_000956105.1 Propithecus coquereli | reverse complement strand
GGCTAAGAAATCCAATAACGTGCTCTCTCTACATGGGACCTTTCAAGGAAGTTAGCAAATGCCAACCTCTCCCTTCACTGTAGGTCTTGCTCACTGGGAGAACATATATCATTTCTGAGCATAGCAGAATCTCAACTTGTATATTGTATCTTGACTGTAGCATTTTCCCTCACTTTTTCCAATCAAATATCACACAAAATTAAAAATATTAAAGTATGAGCTTTAGAAAACAAAAATCAATCATTTAATGTTATAAAATTCCAGAATAAATATGTATTAATGAAAACATTCATTGTACTAAGATTAATAAATAGCTACTATTAGCTGAGAGTTTTACCACATGCTAGGCACATGCGAGAAACCTTGCATACCATATCAAGTAGATATTATTACCTCAATTTTATAGGTAAAGAACTTGAGGAAAAGTTAAGAGGGTTTTCAATGCCATACCGCTGATACATTATACGATGCATTCTGAATTTGAATCCATGTCTAACTCACCCCAGAGGTCCTTGTTCTTATCCAGTTGCTATAATGTACCAGGCATACAATATCCCACAAATCTTGAAATCATGTATATTATCCACCTACCCTTGCAGAAAATTGCAATCTAACACAATGACATCTAGAACTTATGTCAGCATCAAAACAT
>NW_012150618.1:8988076-8988707 GCF_000956105.1 Propithecus coquereli | reverse complement strand
AAATATAAAATTTTATTGTTATATTAAGGAGTGCCTGCTCTAATTATTGAAAAGATTTATTGGAATATAAGGTAAGGAAGTGTAGGGGCCAAAACTCTTGGCCCCCTGAAGGTTCACTAAAAAAATTACTGACATGAGGTGGATTGATTCATAGGAGAAAAGGCATACAAATGTATTTAATGTGTATACATAGGAGCCTTCAGAATAAAAATCCAACTCCACAATGAAGTACAGAAGCTAATATACCATCTTGAGGTTACAGAAAGGATGTAGGCCCAGAGCATGGCCCAAAACAGGTTACGGTGGTAGATCAGCTTTTAGTGGCAAGACAGGTTATAGGAAGGAGAAAGGAAAAGGCTTGGCTAGTTAAGGTGATCTTGTTATATAGATGAAACCTCACAGGTAGCATCCATCAGAGAGAATAGATGGTTCATATTTCTTTCAGATCTTTAAGGTGTTGAACTTAGTTAATATTTCCTAAAACTGAGCAAGATCCTGGTTGCCCTAATACAGATTTTCTATAGATGCAAACTTCCCCCGCAAAAGACAGTTTTGCAGGGCCACTACTATTGGCTGGCCCTCTGACAGCCATCTCAACATACATCAAAGAAACATGTTTTGGGGTAAAATA
>NW_012150618.1:8987602-8988026 GCF_000956105.1 Propithecus coquereli | reverse complement strand
ATGAGCAGGGAAACAGAAAGCAGAAGGAGAATGAGATCAGAGTATTTATCCTCCAGCTCCCACTTTGTGGGGTGAGGGAGGGGTTACTGTGGGATGTGATCTCTCATGCAAAGATCCCAGAACCTGCTGGAGAGCTCTTTCTGCAGGTCTCTGTGCCTCTCATTCCAGTTACTTCCCCCTCTTCTTGCCACTTCAGGCCTTGGGGGATTACTGCCCTGTCTGGTACAAGCCAAAGGATATTGTGCTATTCAGCATGATTTTCCTACACACTCTTTATGCCCTATAAATAGTCCTCTATTGAAGTCTGCTCAAATTATCCCAATTTATGTATGCCATCTGTTCCTGCTGCGACAATGATTGATATAGGAACCCTTGAAAATTTTATGAATGCTGAGACCTTCACTTCAAAATTAAAATTTAAAAA
>NW_012150618.1:8982886-8985944 GCF_000956105.1 Propithecus coquereli | reverse complement strand
AGATCATAAAACACAACAGCAACTTTTTAAAATCAAATGTCATGCATCAGTTATTACTTCTCATCATTGCCTTAAGGAAGACTGTACACCGCTATGAGGCCACACAGACCTAGCCTGACACCAAAATTCCAGGACTCTATTAGTTCTAGCCAAATCTCCTCTCCAATGTCCTTCCGAGGATTATCCCCCAAAAATGACTACGGTGGGGACTAGTAGATTGCTCAAAATTTCTTAAATCTTTATTATACAGAATAATTAAATTATTACTTTTCTCAATTTCTTTCGTCAAGACTACATAATCCTTTTTCTTTAAATTAAATTCCCCATCTTTCCTGAAATGTAGATGTAGCTTCAATTGTTACTGCTTTAGAAATCAATCTTTTCTGCATTCTTTTTTTTTTTGAATTTTTCCCCCCAATTTTATTCATTCTTAAGAGAATTAGAATATATTTTTTTTTCTGGAAATAACATTCAACTTACAGAAAAGTTGCAAGATTAAAAATAGTACAAAGGACACCCTTATTCCCTGTGCGCAATTAAATATTAACTATTTTTTCTGAACCATTTGAGAGTAAGACGCATACACCATGCATGATCCTTTATCCTTAAGTACTTCGATGTGTGTTTCTTCTACAAATGAGAAAACTGAGACTCAGAGAACTTGTGTAATTTACATAAGGTCATTTACACTCCAAAGCCTACTTTCTTTTCATTAAACATCAATTTAAAACCTTTTTTTTCTTTTTAGTATACAAAAGTCAACTTTATTTGTATATGTTATCAGCAAACATTAAAGAAACATAACTAAGACATCAATTTGTCACATAAGGAGAAGAAATTCTGGGTCTGAACAGAATCCTTATGCTAACATTCAAGGGCAAATAATTATACAGACTCCATACATTCAACATCGTAAGTATGATTGAACACCACAATGCTCAGTAAAACGAGAAGGGCAGATCCCTACAAGTATAAGTTTATCATCTACTAGAAGATACAGACATTGAACAAATAAACACACAAATAAATATATATTGCAATTAACACTAAGTGTTATGAAAGGAAAGAAAGGGATGCTATGAGCCAATAGTAGAGAAGACCTATGTTAGAGTGTAATCAACTAATCCTTTCTATGTTTTTTGAAACACAACGTAAAATGCTTTTCTAGGTATCTTGACTACTCCAGATTTTTTTAATCTCATAAACTATAGATCCCAATAGACATATTCAACTGCTACTCTAGTCTTCTAATTAAGTTTGTTCTTCTTTTTTCTGAACCTACCTCAAAACAAAATGTAGCAATATAAGAAGAAGCAAACAAACAAACAACTCTGTAGGAACCATCTGCCTTTCTCTTGTCTCTACTCACCAAGCTAGGTACCTCGAGAATAAATCACATAACAGGGCTTTATACTAGGACCATGTTAGTGAATAATCACCTGTACCTGGAAGCAGGTGTCCTGCAAGCCTCTTGTGTTTCCTGGTTAAACCTTCTATCATCACTGAGCCATTCACCACTTAACACTTGGCAGAATCCCAGGCCTTCTCCTTCATTGAGAAAAACTGGAAACATTAAGTAAAACGTATTAATCTTTCTACCTCCTAGACCTCATTGTATCTGCACCCAATTTCTCCTGCCTTTTAACTGTTATAAAACACACATTTTCCTATCAAAAGGCAAGCACTCTGTGCTCTGGATCCCGCCCCTTCAACTTTCTCAGAAAACACTTGATATTGAGTGTCTCTGCTCTCTCTTGCCGTCTTTACCTCTTGTTTCCTACTAGATCTTTCCTATTAGGTTTCTTTCATGTAAAATAAATAAGCAAGTAAACAGAGCCAGTCTACATCTCAAAATAGTTGCTTTTTCTCACTCTACACCTTCTCAGCCAAACTTCTCATAAGTTGTTAACTCCACTTTCTGATAAACCATTTACCCCAACCCTGCCCAATTGAGTTTCCACTCCTCTACTATACAGCTTGTTATGGAATAAATGTTGGCATCCCCCCAAAATTCCTATGTTGAAGCTCTAATCACCAGTGTGTTTATATTTGAAGAGAGGGCTCCTAAAGAAGTAACTAAGGTTAAATAAGGTCATAAGAGTAGAACCCTGATCTAATAGGATTAGTGTTGCTATAAGAAGAGGAATCAGAGCATTCACTGTCACTCTGTCTGTACAAACAGAGAAGAAAGGCCATGTGAGGACACAGTAAGAAGGTGGCTGCCTACCAGCCAGGAAGAGAGACCACACCAGAAACTGAATCTGACGGCTTCTTGATCTGGAACTTCTAGGCTTCAGAATTATGAGAAAATAAGTTGCTGTTGTTTCTGTTTCCCGTGGTATTTTATTATGGCAGCAAGAGCAGACTAATGTCCAGTTCTTGAAAATATTACTAAAACCACCATATTGGCAAATCCATCAGTTCTCATCATAAGTAAACTGTTTCATTCACATTAGTTGAATGAATACTTTTGAGTACCTACCACTGAACTAAGCACTGAGAATACAGAAGTGAACAGAAGAGGCAGATAGTGAACAAAATAATATCAGATAGTGACAGTTGCTATGATGGTAATAATTGTGTTAGTCATTAACTTTCTTCTCCTGGAACACTCTTTTTCTGTATTCACCCAGCTTTTCTTTTGCATCTCTGGCCGTTTTTTATTAGGCATATGTGCTGGCCAGTTTTCTCTAACCACAGTTTAAATATTGACAATCCTCCAATCTTGATCTTGGACATTATTAGTCTTCAAACAAGGCATCATATTTATTATATTGAAAATAACTCCAAATGTTGTGTCTTCAGCTGAGACTCTTCCTTGGAGATACACATATATCTACATAATCCTTTGAATGTCTTAAATACATCTCAATCTTGTTTTTTACCTAGAAAGCCTAAAGCATTCTAGAAAAATGTCTCAGCCACCATAATCAGTTAATCAACAGTTTGAATACTAAATGCCTTTCAAAACATCTCTTCTCTTTAACCTTGATTGTTTCTTGGCTACACTGCTAAAAATCCTTCCAGTCAGTCAGTTCCCTCTCCCCACTTATTACTT
>NW_012150618.1:8977104-8982836 GCF_000956105.1 Propithecus coquereli | reverse complement strand
CCCACAGATTAAATAAAAATTGAGCAGTATAAATTTCTTCTCTTACTTAAAAATTGAACTAATTAAGTTGACCATGAAAGAAAGAAAAGTTCAGAACAAAATATGCAATCATCGTGTTTCCAGCAAAACAAATGGAAGGCCAGTAGGACCAAGTGGTGGGACATAACACCCTCTCTGTTCACTTACGTGCCTACCAAGACCTTCCTCCTATCGTGGTTACTAATACGGACCCAGGGGCAATAAAAGGAGACATGCCATTAAACTTACAAAATCTTATGGTATTTGATTAAATCAATTATTTCTCTAATACTTTACATGCTCTAAATATCCTTAAGTGTCCAGCCATAGCTTCTATCCCTAGCTTTATTTCATACCAATTTCCTGTTTCCCTGCTTGCTCCTTGTCCTTGCTTGAGCCATACATGCATAGTTTTCTATAGTTCCTCAAATGTGCCAACAAATTTCCTACCCCAAGGTCTTTTCATGGAATGTTCTTTCCCCAACAGTTCACCTAGCAAAATTATACTTTGGATCTCTGCTTAAACATGATCTCTTCAAAGAGGACTTCTCTGATGCCCATTCTAAATTTCTTCATCACGCCTAGTTTTGTTTTGTTTTGCTTTGTTTTTCATAATGTTTATCAGTTTTTTATTAGGTATAGATTTGGGTGAAAATGTGTTTACTATTGTTCCTTTAATGTTTATGCCTCTGAACTGGCTTGCTTAACAGTAAGAAAACACAGTAGCTCACATGAGAGCAAGAGGTAGGTCAGACTTCAAAGTTGTTTGATCCGGTGATAAATCTGCTTGTACCATGGTCTCCAGTATCTTTATATGCCCTTGCTCATATTTAGCAGGAAGGAGAGAGCTGGGTTTCAGTGACTTCAGGCCAGGACAAAACTAATCTCACACTTTATTGGACAGCACTGGATCACAAGCTTATACTTGAGCTGATCACTGACCAGGGAGATGGGGTTTCCAAGGATCTGACCCATGCTTGGGACTGAGGTTGTGTACAAATATCTCTGAGGCATAGATTGTGTGAAAAAGAGATAGATATGTAATCCAAGTTAGCACTCTGTTATGAAGAATGAAGAGGAAATCGATGCTGAGTAAACAATTGCAGTATCACCATGTTACTATGTACACAGAACTTTTTTTTTTTTAAACCATACAATGTTGTCATCATCTTTGTTTTTAATGTTTTACAATGTCATCATTTCATTATTTACTATTCAAGTTAATCTAACAAATGTCATTTCTACTACATTACAGGATGAGAATTTAGATGCATTTAGATGCACCTTTATATGTTGCCAGAAGCATATTTTTCATCAAAAACTGACTACAAAACTGGTTTCCTAAATCTATGTTCCTCTCGGGGAGGTTGAGTATAAATAATGCCTGCTGCTATCCTTCTTTGTCAGTTCAGGCTGACATAACAAAAATACCATTGGGGGATGGGGAACCTTCAGCCTCGGACTACGTGTGGCCTTCTGGATCCTTGAGTGTGGCCTTTTGACTGGATCCAAATTTTACAGAACAAATCCTTTTATTAACAAAATAATAAAATTATAGGTTCCATTGAAGATAAATAAATAAATAAGGATTTATTAAAAGGATTTGTTCTGTGCAGTTTGGATTTGGTCGAGGAGCCACACTTGGGGATCTAGAGGGCTACATGTGGCCTTGAGGCCGCAGGTTCCCCACCCCTGCTGGAGACTTCTTTTTTTCTCATAGCTCTAGAAGCTGGGAAGTCCTAGATCAAGGCTCTAGAAAATTCCATGTTTGGTGAGGGTCTGTTTCCTGACTTGTAGACAGCATCGTTTTTAATGTATCCTCACATAGCCAAGAGAAAAATCATTTTTCTTGTATGTCTTCCTATAAGGGCTCTAATCCCATTCTTGAGGGCTCCACTCTCATCACCTAATCACCTCCCAAAGGCTCCACGTCCATATATCATCACAATGAAGATTAGAGTTTAACATCTGAATTTTAGGGGGACACAAACATTCAGTCTATAAAACTATCTATCAGGAAAGCCATTTCAATCCTTTATTCAGAAAAATTCCAGTTTACAAAGTAATTAGGAGAATTGGAGATAAGTTCTAAAGGAAGGAATTAGACTGCCAAATCAAGTAATATTTCAGTTAAAACATCATTATAGGATTTATGTGTTACATTGGGTCTCTGACAGTTAACTATAAAGCAATAAGAACATAAGCATTTGAGGTAGGGAAGTGCAATACAAAAAAATTGCATGTCTGTGCCTCACCTGGTGTGTCTCAAGGACATAGAGGCACAGGAGTCAAAGGTGCATCTGAAGATCCATTCACTAGAGTCAATAGAGCAGTGGATAGAGATCTGCAAGGGGCTGGCTTGTCATGAAACATTAAAAGCTCAAAGCCTGCCCTCAAGGTCAGCCCAGTGCCAGGAGCCTGAGCTGTCTTTGTAGTCGAGATTGTAGTGAGAGAGGAGAAGCTATCCAGGAGTGATAATTAAAACTAAATTAAAATACCTTGTGAATGCTTCTCTAAAACAAAGAACTCTATTAAAAACTTCCACCACCAGTGTAGAATGCATTTGTATTTGAAGAAATCAGTAGAAATGAGCCAAATTTTCTGTTATACATGATTTGACATCAGCAAGTTCACAGAAGTACAACTAATCATCTTTGTAAGCAGAAGATCTGTACACACACACGTATGCATGAACACACACACATACACACACATATCTGAATTTAGGTCTATTGCAAGAAAAATAGAAAACCTTTTATAATTAGCATATCAGCTCTTATTTTAAGAAATAAGCAATAAATCATGGTCTAATGTAATCCAGAATAATTTTGATTGCTACCATTGTGTTGTGTGTCTACTCTATTCTAGGCATTTACATTATCCAAGGCTGCCATGCTAAGATTGTGCAGTTCCTACATTGTACAAGTGCCTGGCCACAGAGGTACGGGAACATACACACTCTAGGAGGGACTGTGCCCTCTGCAGAAGGATGCAGGTACCCCAAAGTAGTACCTTTTTCTAATTCATCAACCAAGAGAGGATTTTTTTTTTTTCTAATTTGCACAAAATTGCTGCACGTGCTAACAGTTGCACTGACATTATCTTATTTGTTCCTGGCAACAAATCCTATAATGTAGATGTTATGAATTACATGCAATCTAGCAGTGGTCCCAAAGCTTTTGATGGAAGTTTTCATGGAAGACAATTTTTCCACGGACAGGGCAGCAGGGTGGTGGAGATCTCCAACCTGGTCCCTAACAGGCCATAGACTGGTACCAGCCCGCAGACCAGGGATTGGGGAACCACAGATCTAAAGCTTTCTGACTTGGTTCATTTTTAAATAGTCTATTAAAATAACATGAGCCTATCCCTCCTAACTGTGAGTACTTAAGTGGCCTCAGTATGCATTTGGATTCCAATATTTAGTTGGTGTGATGATAGTCTGGTAAGAATTTTGTCCATTACTTCTAGCTGTTTCTCCACCGATCCTGTGGCTACTGTCCTATTACAACATCATTTTGCTCCATAGGAAGTTCTGGCTGCTTCCTCTGAATTTCCTAGGGCAGTAAAATACACATAAGCTGTTGATAACAGACTCATCAGGATTTCTGCATAAGGAAGAGAGATCATAAAACACAACAGCAACTTTTTAAAATCAAATGTCATGCATCAGTTATTACTTCTCATCATTGCCTTAAGGAAGACTGTACACCGCTATGAGGCCACACAGACCTAGCCTGACACCAAAATTCCAGGACTCTATTAGTTCTAGCCAAATCTCCTCTCCAATGTCCTTCCGAGGATTATCCCCCAAAAATGACTACGGTGGGGACTAGTAGATTGCTCAAAATTTCTTAAATCTTTATTATACAGAATAATTAAATTATTACTTTTCTCAATTTCTTTCGTCAAGACTACATAATCCTTTTTCTTTAAATTAAATTCCCCATCTTTCCTGAAATGTAGATGTAGCTTCAATTGTTACTGCTTTAGAAATCAATCTTTTCTGCATTCTTTTTTTTTTTGAATTTTTCCCCCCAATTTTATTCATTCTTAAGAGAATTAGAATATATTTTTTTTTCTGGAAATAACATTCAACTTACAGAAAAGTTGCAAGATTAAAAATAGTACAAAGGACACCCTTATTCCCTGTGCGCAATTAAATATTAACTATTTTTTCTGAACCATTTGAGAGTAAGACGCATACACCATGCATGATCCTTTATCCTTAAGTACTTCGATGTGTGTTTCTTCTACAAATGAGAAAACTGAGACTCAGAGAACTTGTGTAATTTACATAAGGTCATTTACACTCCAAAGCCTACTTTCTTTTCATTAAACATCAATTTAAAACCTTTTTTTTCTTTTTAGTATACAAAAGTCAACTTTATTTGTATATGTTATCAGCAAACATTAAAGAAACATAACTAAGACATCAATTTGTCACATAAGGAGAAGAAATTCTGGGTCTGAACAGAATCCTTATGCTAACATTCAAGGGCAAATAATTATACAGACTCCATACATTCAACATCGTAAGTATGATTGAACACCACAATGCTCAGTAAAACGAGAAGGGCAGATCCCTACAAGTATAAGTTTATCATCTACTAGAAGATACAGACATTGAACAAATAAACACACAAATAAATATATATTGCAATTAACACTAAGTGTTATGAAAGGAAAGAAAGGGATGCTATGAGCCAATAGTAGAGAAGACCTATGTTAGAGTGTAATCAACTAATCCTTTCTATGTTTTTTGAAACACAACGTAAAATGCTTTTCTAGGTATCTTGACTACTCCAGATTTTTTTAATCTCATAAACTATAGATCCCAATAGACATATTCAACTGCTACTCTAGTCTTCTAATTAAGTTTGTTCTTCTTTTTTCTGAACCTACCTCAAAACAAAATGTAGCAATATAAGAAGAAGCAAACAAACAAACAACTCTGTAGGAACCATCTGCCTTTCTCTTGTCTCTACTCACCAAGCTAGGTACCTCGAGAATAAATCACATAACAGGGCTTTATACTAGGACCATGTTAGTGAATAATCACCTGTACCTGGAAGCAGGTGTCCTGCAAGCCTCTTGTGTTTCCTGGTTAAACCTTCTATCATCACTGAGCCATTCACCACTTAACACTTGGCAGAATCCCAGGCCTTCTCCTTCATTGAGAAAAACTGGAAACATTAAGTAAAACGTATTAATCTTTCTACCTCCTAGACCTCATTGTATCTGCACCCAATTTCTCCTGCCTTTTAACTGTTATAAAACACACATTTTCCTATCAAAAGGCAAGCACTCTGTGCTCTGGATCCCGCCCCTTCAACTTTCTCAGAAAACACTTGATATTGAGTGTCTCTGCTCTCTCTTGCCGTCTTTACCTCTTGTTTCCTACTAGATCTTTCCTATTAGGTTTCTTTCATGTAAAATAAATAAGCAAGTAAACAGAGCCAGTCTACATCTCAAAATAGTTGCTTTTTCTCACTCTACACCTTCTCAGCCAAACTTCTCATAAGTTGTTAACTCCACTTTCTGATAAACCATTTACCCCAACCCTGCCCAATTGAGTTTCCACTCCTCTACTATACAGCTTGTTATGGAATAAATGTTGGCATCCCCCCAAAATTCCTATGTTGAAGCTCTAATCACCAGTGTGTTTATATTTGAAGAGAGGGCTCCTAAAGAAGTAACTAAGGTTAAATAAG
>NW_012150618.1:8976027-8977054 GCF_000956105.1 Propithecus coquereli | reverse complement strand
ACAATTCTCTATTCATGGATCTGATCGAGATTATGCATTCATAAATATACAAAGGATTTTGCTGCTTTAAACAGAAAAATGTTTTGTCCAGTTGATTTCAGCAAACAAGGAAATTAATATGAACTCACAGATAGTATCAACTAATCTAAGAGTCATATAAAATACAGCTTCCTTCTGGGTATCTGAAGGGCGGATCATTGTTCACATGAAAAGCAAAAGATAAAATGTATTCTCTCAAGTCTTTTGACCTTGGCTGATATTGCTGACCTTTCCAGCTACTAAATGACTTCTGTTACAGTTGGAAAGCTCTTTTGCCATGGTTTTTCAAAAACCCATTTAGATTCTTTTGACAAGTGTAAATTTGATTCAATAGATTCTACTCTAATAAAAAGCCAATCTTACTTTTTTTTGCTTGTATTTTCGGAATACATATTCATCACTTGATATTATCTCTTTATATCCATGCAGCAGATATAATGCTAAGAGCAACACAATGTGTGAGCAGAGGCTTCAGATTAATCTGGACCTGGAAGAATGCAGGAGAACATTTTGAGACAGCATCAGAATGGAAGGCGTCTTTTCCTTGCCACTCACAGTGATTGCAAAAGGGATGTGCTATTGTTAACACTGCTCCCATGAAAGGAAAAGCTGCTTCGGTGTCATTATAAGATACGGCCTCTTCTCAAGAAGTGAGAATAAATGCTAAGACAGGCAAGCTAATGACAAATGAAATGCTCGCCCTTATCCAGAGCAGCCCGGCAGTAAGATTGTGAAGTAAGTGAACTTCATCTTTTACTTCTTGCCATGTCTCCTATGGAGATCCAAGAGATTCCTTGTTGAATCTTTTCTAATTCTCCCTTTCAGCAAATATTTGCTTTGCTTGTGCTGCACTTTCAAAGCTTATTTTTTTAGCATTTAAACTTATCCTTTGGGTATCAGCAGGTAAAAAGTTAGTAAATGTGTTTGCATTTTGACACAGATTTTTAAGATAAATATCATTGATACATGCAAAAAAATTCTTTATTGG
>NW_012150618.1:8974977-8975977 GCF_000956105.1 Propithecus coquereli | reverse complement strand
CTCATTTTAACTTAATCACCTCTGTAAACATCCTGTCTCCAAATACAGTCACATTGTGTGGTGCTGGAGGGTTAGTATTTTCAACATGAATTTTTTCAGGGGGAACTGTTCAGCCCATAAGAACACCTCAGAAGCCTCCAGCTACCTTTTCTATTAGTCAACTCCTTATGCCTATAATAACAATTCTAACTATACTTAATCCCCCAAAACTAACAGAGAACAACCAGACTATCAGAAGTTAACTTCCTCAACATCCATGCATACAAAGTCACCTAAATCTGAATCCACTTTTCCTTATTTCTCTCTTTCTCAAAATAGTTGCCTCCCCATGAAAGGTTCATTCCTTCTTCTACGGCCTTTATCTGATTTTTCATCCTCTCATGTCAAAACTGTTGCTATTTTTCTTGTTTTCGTAACTTCTTCCTCTTACTGGCTTCTCTTGATCAGTTCTCTTCTCTATGCACAGCAATATAGACTCTCCCAGCCTGGTGATCCTGTCTCTCTTCTGTTCAAAGCAAAGCACCTAGGAAGAACACTCATCACTTAAGACTACTCTTCTTCTTCCCAGCCCACAATCACTTTTCAGTGCACTGGAGAATTTCTGCCACAATTTCTCCACCAGCACCTCTCTAACAAAGTTTACCAAGGGCGCCGAATTACCACATTCAATGACTTCATCTCACTTTATCGACCTTTGACATCTGACAATATTGATAACTCTTTTTCTCCATAGTATCCTTTGCTCATCCCCATTCCTTCAAGATTCTTAAGCGTTATGTCTTCTATGAACAATTTCTGACATGCACATTCCTTTCCTCCATGTCCAGGGAAGATTAACTATGCCTGTTCCTGTGCACCACCATTCATCTTTTTAAATCCCACCTCTAACACAGCACACATGTTGTCCATCCAATCTGTACAATTCTTCAGGCTAGTAATCATGCATTACTTAGTGATTATGACTTTATTTTATGGTGCCAGTCACATAACAGATACTCAG
>NW_012150618.1:8972799-8974927 GCF_000956105.1 Propithecus coquereli | reverse complement strand
TAAAATCCTGAAAAATATTTCCTTGGACCAAAGGTACTACTTTAAGAAGGAGGGTGACAATGATGAATAACCAAGGAATGTACTGGTTGTACCATATCATGTATTATGTGGCCATCTAATGGCAGAGCTAAAGTGTCAACTTGGGGATCACATCTCTGGTGTTGGGACATTGTCCTTCAAGGTAAAGTGTATTATTTGAACCAATGGCCATTATAGAAGATTGTGCTCTTAGCAGCTATGAATGGAATGGTAGAATTAGGATTAGTCCTTCTCATCACTCTCCACAGTTACATGGGAAAATAGTGATTTCATTCCTTCAACTTTAGTCTCTTCTGGACTAAACATCCTAGTCTCTGGAGTAGGGTGGAGGGGAGGTATTCTTCCACCAGCATCCTTAATAAGGGTTCCACTAAACACAAAACTGAGCAGCTGCCTGGTCATTTGGGGATCCTCATGCTGGTAGCCTGGCAAAGAAAGGAGTTACTAATACTGGCAGCAGTCATCGACTAATGGACCCTGATGTTCATGATGCTATAATTGACTGCTACATAGTGGAGACAAGAGAAATTCATCTTTCATTCCTCAGGAAAACTTAGGGGATTCACTGAAGAACCTCTTCTCACTTCTATGTGATGATTACAGTGAATAGTTAATCGTAGCAAATACAGCCTATGAGGGAGCATAGGAACATGGGCTCAGACACCTCAGGTCTGAAAATTAAAATGTAAATAACTAGGCAAACAATGTAGACCAGCAGAAGTGCTGGCTAAGAATGGAACCATAGCTAGATCTACTAACCTCATGTTATTGTTTTTGTTAATATAAAATCATGACCAGCTGTCCCCTTAAAGAATCAATGACAGATGGAATTAATGTAATGTACAGCATGCATAGATCTGAGTGGTGCAAAATGTTGCCTCTTTAGTTTAGGGTACACAAGTTTAACTTCTAACGACCAGCACTGCCAACTCTTGCCTTGGGGCCTTCTTTGGCTGTCAAAGTCATCTCTGCTCAGGCCCACAGCAGGCCAGGATTTCCAGAGAACTTATGACCTCATAAAGCAGTCCTAAACCAGTAAGTTTGAGGTCTTAGTTCCTAGAGTTAGGAATAAGGATAGATATTTTTTTCTACTAGCATCCTTGATAAGAGTTCTCACTTCTGAGAGATAAGCACTCAATAAACATATGCTAGTTGAAAACATATGTGTGTGTATGTGTATGTGTGTAATTTTGTTTGTGCTTTGTCTAAGTTCTCTGTGCACTTCTATTCTTATTGAGTCTCTTAAATCTCCCCGCCTTGACTCTTTCAACCCACGTATTGGAAGCAACAGGCAATGGGAGCTCTTTTGGAATTTGTTTCTCTACTTATAGATACATTGAAGAATGTGGTATTCTCTTTCTTTTGGTAATGCTGAATGTATGGGTCATGTGTGGTTTTATTTTCTCTTTGTTGATTTTATGTTCATCTAATGTTTTGTTTTATTTGTTCCAGAGAGTATGATGGAGTTTTGAAATAATATCACCACCACGATCCTCCAGACCTAGAGATTCTCTTAAAGTATACATTTACAAATTTCTTCAGACTGTGTGGAATATATTTCCTAAGAGGAAAAGAACAACTTTACTATTGTACTATCTTTTTGTCCAAAATATTTATGAAAGTACATTGCTTTCAGAATTGTAATTCAAAAACATATATTTCATAGATATTTAACAATAACAGTATATATTAAACATAATTTGTATATTTCTCTAGCTATAAAATCTTTTACTATGTCTATAAGTTTATTCATTTTAATAACCACAAGACTCGATTTGATTAATCTTTTACTAATATTTCAGTAACTACCACGGCAAGTGATATCAAATCTAACAACATGATCTATTTTTTATTTCACTGCTTATAATAGTCTCATATTATCTTGAAATTTTCAACCATGATTCAATACAAAGTAACTTAGGAGCCTCGATTGGTTTTCTGTTATCTATTACGAATTGAAAAAAATTAAAAGAAAATATGAGTTTGTCTTCACCTAATGTTGTACAACTATTTACTTTAGCAAAAAAACGAACAGGGAAGCCATAGAAAATATATGACTCACCAAGCAATGAATTATATACTCAATGGT
>NW_012150618.1:8958529-8960494 GCF_000956105.1 Propithecus coquereli | reverse complement strand
GTGTGTGTGTGTGTGTGTGTGTGTGTGTGTGTGTGTATAATTTTTTTTTCCAGTAGGCTTCTTTTGCCATCTTCCAAAGTAGCAAATCACTGCCCCAGCAAACACTTTCCTATTAATTCACAGTGAAAATTGAGATTTACTGAAGTACCAAAAACTTTAAATCCCACAAAAATACTGGTTTTTTTACATACTGTTTATTTTCATATATTTATTTCTTTCCTCAATGAGCTTAAGGGAAAATTGTTGTTTCTTGCATTCGTGGATAATGCATCAAGCCGTGCTATCTATCCTGTCCTATCTCCTCACAGAGCTTGACCCTTCAAAGACTCACCCTATTTTTTTTATTTCAGAATATTATGGGGGTACAAACATTTTGGTTGCATATAATGCCTTTGCCTCACCCAAGCCAGGGCTACAAGCATGCCCTTCCCCATACAGTGTGCTCTGCGCCCATTAGACTCACTCTTTCCCCTGTGATTTCCACATCACAGCGTCTCCTAGTACACTCTGTATAGAGTGGAAATATGTTCAAATCTCTTCTATCTTTAAAAAATCATTTTCTGTAAGCCCAAATATTTTTGATGAATCAAAGGATTAAACCTAAATAAGAATGTGTGTAAATAATTTAAGTAGAAATAAAGTTTTTAGTAAATTTAAAGAATGTGTAGAATTATAAGCTTAAAGTCAAAGACAAAGGAATCTACGTAATCTCTGACACCAATTTACACAACAGAAAGCCTGCTAATTATTGAAAGTGAGAGAGAAAGCCACCATCATATATATGCTACTTTTTCTTTCTGATCCTCACAGCTGAATATTAATCCTGATTAATATACAAATCTACATTTGTCTAATTTTGCCATGTTTTTATCATGTTTACTTTCTTTTTCCACTTGTACTTAATGCAGTAAGGCTTTCATCAATATCACTCTACCACAATGGCTCTGGCTAAGATCACTTATGACCTATTGACAAATCATAGGCTTTATTTTAATGAATATCTCTATGACATCTAACATTTGTTTGGCCTTCAGTTTGAGCTGCTTCCTTCATTCATGTATTCATTCAAGAGATGTTTTCTAAGCATTATTTTGTTCTAAGTTTGGGTATAAAAATTCTTATGCTTATGGAGCTTGCACACTAGTGTGGAATGGGCACACTGACCAACCAAATTCTAGCAATAGAAATAAAATTGTGACTTCCTGGAAAATTGTGCTTTTGCACAAACATGTAGAAAACTGGATGAAATACATGAAATAATTCTTATGCACTGGACAACTGGCAATGCAGGACTGTAAATTCTGAAAAAGTTAACCCAAGGAGATGTCTTGACGATGACTCCAGCTCACTGTCTGTAGTCAATTTCCAGGCTCCAGACAGGGAGGGGGAACTTACATAGAGTGTGGCAGTCTTCACAGATTGAGAAGAAAGAGATTGGAATTTGAAATTCGGAGATGCTGAGGTGCTATTTGTGTAAGAGAGTATTAGAGAGAAGGGTGCTGCCCCAAAGGGGCACCCCAGAGTTCTGCAGGGTGGTCCCCTGGAATCCTTGGCTGAGTACTGAACTGTATATACATGTGGTAAAATCCCACATGCCTTAAGAAAGAATTGCCAGAAATCAAAAGGCTGAACAATTCCCAGATCTCACACAGGGTTGGGAATAGTTCTTATTCCCACCACTGGCATCACAGAACACAGGCATTTGGAAAAGTTCTCAGAAAGTGTCAAACATACACAAGACAAGGAGAGCCTGAGGCCAAGTCAGAGTGATTCAGCCAGGAAAATACAATAAGCCACATTTAGATCCATACAGCTTATTGCTTACATGGAGGGTGAAATGAAGAGTAGCCAAAGTGCCAGCTCGTCATAATTCCTGCCCCACTGACAAACAGGGTGCAATGAAATAGAAAGGGTTGTGTGAAAGTAATGCAAGTTGTACGATACTCCATCACTGAGTAGCCAACC
>NW_012150618.1:8956025-8958479 GCF_000956105.1 Propithecus coquereli | reverse complement strand
AATAAAGCCTTGAGAATATTCTGAAAGTTGATG
Organism: Propithecus coquereli; assembly: GCF_000956105.1. NCBI lineage: Eukaryota > Metazoa > Chordata > Mammalia > Primates > Indriidae > Propithecus > Propithecus coquereli. The sequence continues at coordinate 8,958,446 of NW_012150618.1, read as the reverse complement.
AACAGCCTTTAGAATCTTCTAAAAGATGTTCTTATTTTTGACCCCCCCTCACTCTCTAGATACCACACAGATCTTTAATTGTCTTAAATGTACCATACTCTTTGCCACCTTCAAGCTTCTGAACAGGCTTTTCCTTCTGCTTGAGAAAAGATTTCCCCAATTGTCTCATATAATATCTACTCAACCTTAACATTCCACCTCAAATCTGCTTCTTTGAGAAAGTCTTCTCTATTCCAGTTCTAGATATTTTAGACAAAATCCTCTGTGCTCATTAAACTCATATCTTAAAAGGAAAAAATGACAGTAATCAAATAAAACAAGTAGAATATCAACAATCTGGAAGTTTTACTCCTGAATATATAACGAATGGAAATATGTAACATCAAAGATCAAATACACATACAGTAGTGTTTCCGTCAATACTATTAGCTCCATGCTGGAAAAATCCTAAACATTCATCAGCAGTAGGATAGATATATTGTATTATAGTGAATCCATGCAATGGAATAGCATAGAGCAATGAGATTGAACAGACTACCCCTGCATAAATAGTAATGAATCTCATGAATGTAATATTTAGTGAAATAAGCCAAAAATAAGAGAATATGAATTTCTGTCTTATTCCATTTAGCAGAGTTCAAAAGTGGACAAAAGCAAATCTATGGTATTAGGAATCAAGATAGGGGTCACCAGTGAATGGGGTGGTAGTGACAGATGGAGATAATGAAGAGTTTTTTTGGGTTGCAATAATACTCTGTTAATTGTTCTGGTTGTTGATTATAAAGATTTGTTCACTTTGGTGTATGCATTGAGCTGTACATTTATGGTTTATGACTCTGATTTATGTATGCTCTACTTTAACAATTTTATTTAAAAATATATGTCATGCTGATGACATGGGGAAAACGAAGGCCAAAAATGAAGACAGAGATGCCTTTGGAAGAACGGGGTTTAGCAGTATTGGTAAAATGTCTCACTGAGAAGGTGACTTTTTAATCAAAAATATAAAAATGAGGGAAAACGTCATGTGGGCATCTGGGAAAAGTGCTTTAAAAAGAGAAAACCACATTCCAAATTTCCTTGAGATGTGAGTCAACATAGCATTTTCAAAGAGCAATAAGGAGGCCAGTGGCCGAATGGAATGATCAAAGGAGGAAAGGTACAAAATTAGCAGAAATAGGTAATGGGAAAGTGAGGCCAAAGATTTCAAGGCCTTTTAGGTCACATTAGGCTTTTGAATTTATGGGAATTAGCCTCCAAAGGGAACCATGTTTCCCAGTAATCACATATTAATATTTTAAAGCCTCCTTCCACATTGAACCTAGGCTGGTCCTATATAACTAGCAGTGTGGCAAGAAGTCTCTTGCCTCTACCTGTGTCTCTTGGAATGCTCACTCTTGGGGAAGCTAACCAAATGTAAGATGTCTACCTTGAGACTTTCATATTCTGAGGAAGCCCAAGCTAGACAACAGGGAAGCCACATATCAGGATAGATCCTGTCCAGCCCTCAGCTGCTTCAGCCATCACGGCTACAGCACCAGATATGTGAATGAAGAAGTCATCTTGGGTGTCCAGCTCCACCAACCCATCAAGCACTGTATGAATCCAGCCCCTGCTGCATTTGACTGCAACCACATGAAGACCTCGAGTAAGAACCACCGATCAGAACCCATGTCAATCTCAGAGTCATAAAAAGTAATAAATTGTTATTTATGCCAATAAGTTTTAGGGTGGTTTGTTACTCTGCAACAAGTAGTCAGAATAGGATTTTTCTCCAAATGAGACAGAAAGCCACTGGAAGATTCGGAGCAGAGGTCTGACTTAGATCATCAAAGGAACGTGCATGTATGGTGTGTTGTAAAAAGACTATAGGAACTGCTGGATGGCAACGACACAAATAGGAAGATTGCTTAGAAGGCTATTGCTCTCTTTGCACTTCTTATAACATTAATCATAGTTCTAATTAAATAATGTATTTTGTAACTTTCAAATGTATTGCTTTTTGCTAGACTACAGCTTTATGAAAGCAAGGGAAATGTAAATCTTATTCACTCATAAATCCTCGGTGTCTCCTAGGTGTCCAATAAGTATTCATTGAAGGCATATATGACTGCATGAATGAATGAATGAATTCTTTACATGCCTAACTAAATACTTTGTTCCTAGATGTTTTCCAGGTTTTTGGTTCTTCTTTTCCTTATCTTCTAATTTCCATTTCCATTTCTTTCAACTTAATGCCTGGTTTTAAAAATATTTTGTGAATATTTCAATATTCACAAATAATGCATGAAATGAGAATTCTATCATCATTCACTGAAGAATTTGAATACAGAATAATTTTAATATTTTTAAATCCAAATGCAGATATGGTAGGAAATGAGACAAAAGCATGACTGCACTGAAATATGTATTTCTTTCTTA
>NW_012150618.1:8941492-8943260 GCF_000956105.1 Propithecus coquereli | reverse complement strand
TCTAAGAAAAAAGCTAACGGGAAATGGTCTCTTTGCCTTTTATAAATGGGTAAAAATCATTTTTATTTACCTTTACATCTTATAAATTGAGAAACTGAATCATCTACCTTCCAGGGCCCTTTTCCCTTCCCCAGGGCCCTTCTTTTTGAGCCCCTTTATTTCCAGTAAAGTATTATTTATAACAAGATTCTGCTATTTTGTGTGACTTTAAACATCTAAGAGGAATTGGTGTATATGTTTGGTGAAACAAATTAATCATAATTTAACTATTGATTGAAAAATTTTGCTTCAGTAATTCTTTTTCCCATTGCAGATTTTAGTGGCAGAATAGCCACAAAAACAAACACAGCTGAAACTAAATCAAATCTCAGAAATGCAAACTTCAACAAAGGGAAATTACCATTCTAGAAGATCAGAAAATCATGTTTTAAGAAAGCTGATACAAAATCAATGCATTGGGTGCTAGGCGTGGTGGCTCACACCCACAGTCCTAGCACTTTTGGGAGGCCAAAGCAGGAGGATCCTTTGAGGCCAGGAGCTCAAGACCAGCTTGAGCAACATAGACTTCTTTGTCTACAAAAAAAAAAAAAAAAAAAATCTTTAATTAGCTGGGCCTGGTGGCATTTACCTGTAGTCCCAGCTATTCAGGAGGCTGAGGTGGGAATATTGCTCCAGACTGGGCGACAGAGCAAGACCTCGTCTCTAAAAAAAACACAAAAGAAAGAAAGAAAAAAGAAAAATCAATGCATCGGGTTTGGATAATTGACATAGGTCCCAATAAAATATCCTCTGTCCTTACTAGGACTTTGGATCTGGACAGCTTTGGTTCATATCTTGACATAGTAACTGCCACATGTGTGTATTCTTGGACAGCTTTCCAGCACGATTGTGTCTATTGCACAGAAATGTTTAACAATTAAATAAAGACTATAAATGAAGGACTTGGCATAATATCTGGAACTTCCAGATGAGGCATATTGAGGGCTAGGTTTTCAAAATTTGATTCTAGTTCATTAACTAGAAATGTAGATACTCCAGGTGAAATGGATCAGACAAGAAAGGACATATGATGTCTGTTTCATGTTGGAACACTTAGGACAGTGGTTCTCAAGTCTGTGGAATATCAGTCACCTAAGTATCTTTTTGTAAAAAAATTCTGGTTTGGGGGTACTAACTTCCCAGCTTTTGGTTCAATAGCTATGGAGCACAACCTAGGATTTTAGCAGCATGGGTATTCTGATCATTGGCTACATTTGGAAATCATTGGTATAGACTCTGTGTGAAGATATTGTCATAGACATACTCAAAGATTTGGGAGGCAAGAGCAGAAAAACACAGGGATTAAACGCCAAGTAAAGGAGTGCGGATTTCACTTACTAAAGCATGGCTCACCATGACACATTATTTTTAAAAGGGAACGCCATGCTAAAAGCTCTGCTTTACTAAGATAAATTTGGCAGTAATGAGCAGTAAGTTAGGGTAAGAGTAGGCTTAAGGAAGATGGGCTCGTATTCTACTTGATAGGTTGGTGGGGCTAGTCTATGGGACTAATTCAAGAGAAAATTAAAAATGGTTAGGCTTAGGTAGCTGATACTGAGCTTCATGCAAGAGAGGAGCCAAGGTTAAATGGGGCACAGTATGTTAAAATAGGGAAAATACACAGTGATAGAAAGAGGATCAAGAGGAAAAAGTATGTAAAAATACAGAATACAATTTAAACTAAAAACAAAGCTTACAGTTTAAATAATATTTATAAATTTAATTATTA
>NW_012150618.1:8939303-8941442 GCF_000956105.1 Propithecus coquereli | reverse complement strand
CACTACCAAAAGGACATAGACAATAATATTCAAAAATGAAGAAAATTAAATATCCATATATCCAACTCCATCAGTTTCAAGAATTATCCACTTAACCATGATTTCTTTAGTTTTTCCTTATTTTAAATTATATGCAAATGAATTATTTTACTATGTATGATTTTATATTTCAGCATCTCCATGTTATTACAATAAGCCATTGTTTTATCCAAGCTTCAAGTTTTTCTAGCACTGTACTAGGACCAGCTGCAGGTATCAATGATTAAGTAAGTAACCAAGAGAAGCCCAAATTTAGAAGAAAGGGAATTGAATTCAATCTCTCAATGGAAGGAATAGCAAAAATTTTGGAGCTTTCTTCTAAAACTACCATATCATCCATGGGAGATGAAAAATTATTGTACTTTGAAATTCCTACAACTAAAAAAGCAATAGAGCATTTAGTAGACCCCTTCGGAAATAGCACATTCCACACTTTGAAATACTGCTTCATCTAATTTATTGGATAACTAAAAGGGATATATGTTTTAAGTGCAGCCCAGACCAAAAAGAATCTCTCCAAATACAGTACAAGCATCCCTGTCATTTCATACATATGACTTAGCAGATCTCCTGGTTCTAGAATTATTTGTGGCAGGTAAAAACCTACATGCAGTTTCTGGCAAGTCCTAAATGAGAGTTGCAGCATAGACTTCCAAGATCCTGGAGCAGGGCTATCTGCAACTAGGGGTCTACTCACCCTTAGCAAAGCAGCTGCTACATGTTACTAAGCCCTAACAAAGACTGGTGTCCTGACCATGGGACATTAAGTGATCATGTGACTAGCACCACCTCTCATAAACTGGTAGTTGCTAGATTAACCAAATTATATGATGGAAATGGAATTTTCAATGTGGAGCGTGAACAGTTCCTAAAGGTACAAGACTCTCTTCTTACCTCCATTGCGTCAGTACCTCTCTCTTAGTTCACGCTTATATCTTAAGGGTGTTCCTTATAATCAGCTGATGCAGAAAGAAAAACCCTAGGCCTGGTTCATTGGTGGTTCACAGTAATTGCAGGGAGTAAAATACGGACGGTTGTTACATTACATTGTCTCTCGGGGCTGGCTCTTGAAAAACAATGGTGAGGGAAAATCTTCCAAGTTGGTAGAACTTTTACCAGGAAACCTGGACAGTTGTGTCAAGGAATGATATATATTGGACATTGGTAAATGGCTTTGCTGGTTGGTAAGAGCAACTAGAAGATTGAGAGATTAGAGAAAACGATGAAGTTCTAGATGACTGCTGAAGAGAGGTCAGCCAGCTTATGTCCTCATATGCTCCAGTGCTTGGACATTGGACCCAAAATAAAATAGCCATGGTGGCATAATAAAAATACACATGAGCCAAATAGCATGGGCTCTCTCTTGCTAAGCAGTACTAGGTATTGCTGCTATTGAATTTCAAACTCATCAAAAACAGAGACCAAAGTTGAGCCCTTGACAAGGTATAATCCATAAAGGTGACCAACTACCCTCTTGGTGGCAGGTTGAAAACATCATACTGCTTGTTCCATAGAAGGAGCAGCGATTTGTCCTAACTCGAATTTTTCTAGGCATAGAAATGCCTGTCTTTCCCACAGCACCTTGGACAGCACCATCACTCAAGGGTTCATAGGGTGTGTCAGATTTATCATCGTAAAATCCTGAAAAATATTTCCTTGGACCAAAGGTACTACTTTAAGAAGGAGGGTGACAATGATGAATAACCAAGGAATGTACTGGTTGTACCATATCATGTATTATGTGGCCATCTAATGGCAGAGCTAAAGTGTCAACTTGGGGATCACATCTCTGGTGTTGGGACATTGTCCTTCAAGGTAAAGTGTATTATTTGAACCAATGGCCATTATAGAAGATTGTGTTCTTAGCAGCTATGAATGGAATGGTAGAATTAGGATTAGTCCTTCTCATCACTATCCACAGTTACATGGGAAAATAGTGATTTCATTCCTTCAACTTTAGTCTCTTCTGGACTAAACATCCTAGTCTCTGGAGTAGGGTGGAGGGGAGGTATTCTTCCACCAGCATCCTTAATAAGGGTTCCACTAAACACAAAACTGAGCAGCTGCCTGGTCATTTGGGGATCCTCATGCTGGTAGCCT
>NW_012150618.1:8936139-8937042 GCF_000956105.1 Propithecus coquereli | reverse complement strand
AGTATACTTAAAATTCTTGTCATTTATCAAGTGTCTGGTATCCTAAAATAAATCCAACTCTGAAATGGTTATGTAAGATAGTTATTCTGGTTAATTTGACTAAATTTATGTGCCTCTTAATCATTTTTTATCTAGTCGCTACATGATGCTCATCATTAAATGTTATTCTGTCATTACATCTCTTTTGTAATCACTTCACTTCTATAAAATGGGAACAGAAGCCAAATGAAGCTTCCATTGCTTATGTCTTGCTTCTCTGACTGATATCAACCATAAAATATTCAAAGACACTGCAATTATCTATAACATCAGATCTTCAGGTTGGCTACAAAACAACAAAATATTCCTTTTCTTCTACATCAGCAGTTTTTTGTCACTTACATGCTAAGTTAGAGGTGCTACCGTTCTATCCCTTACCACACCTTGCCCAACATTTTTTAAGCAACCCAATAACAATGCTATCTCTACAATTATCTTAATAAAATCAAAGCTTATTTAATATACGATAAGAAAATAAACATAAGCTTTTTAAACTAATACACATTATCTTTAGAGAAATTTTAGGTTTAGGGAAACATGAACTGAAAGTGTTTCTATATACTTCCTCTCCCCTTCCCCGTCTCACAGTTTCCCCTACTATTAACATCTTTCATTATTGTGATACATTTGTTATAATTGATGAACCGATATTGATGCCTTATCATTAACTAAAGTCCATAATTTACATTAGGCTTCACTCTTTGCACTGTACAGCCCTATAGGTTTTTTTTTTTATTTTATTTCAGCACATTATGGGGGTACAGATGTCTAGGTTACGTATGTTGCCCTTGGTCCCCCCGCCAAGTCCGAGTTTCAAATATGTCCATCCTTCGGGTGGTGCGCATTGCACTCCTTGTGTATACA
>NW_012150618.1:8932308-8934459 GCF_000956105.1 Propithecus coquereli | reverse complement strand
CTCAAGAAAGTATTAGCAAATTCTATCCAACCATGTTTAAAAGAATTATGCACCACGACCAAGTGGGATTTTTTCCAGATATGCAAGGGTGGTTCAACATTTGAAGATCAATTAATGAAATCCATCAAATTAACAGGCCAAAGAAGAAAAATCATATGATCATATCAATAAATGCAGAAAAAGCAACTGACAATATCCCACATCCATTCATGATGTAAACTCTCAGAAAACTAGGCCCTGTCTAGTGATGAGTCCATGGAAGACATTCTTCATCTCTAATATAGTGGTTTTTTTTTTTTTATTTCTGGCATTTTCCTGTGGTTCTTTCTTAGAGTTACATACATCTCTGTCCTTATATCATCCATCCATTCTTTCATGTTGCCCATTTTACCCATTAGTGCCCTTAGCATATTAATTGTAGCTATAGTAAATGCCCACTCTGATCATTTCAAAATTTCTACCACATCTGAGTCTGATTTTGATGCAATTTAATGCAATTCTAATCAAAATCCCAAAGGATTTATTTATAGAAAGCTTATCCAAAAATTCATAGGATTATAAAAGTTCCAAGAATAGCCAAGGTGACCTTGAAGATGAGGAAGAGGAAGAGGAAAAGGAGGAGGAAGAGAAGGCAGCAATGAAGAAGAAAAAGAGAGAAAAAAGAAGGAGGGAGGGAGGAGGGAAGCTTGCTTTAATGAATATCAAAATTTACCATTCGAGTTCTGTAAATAAAATAATATGCTATTGATACAGGTGTAGACTAATAGAAATACTAGAAAAAGGCCATAGACACATTGCTATTTGAGAGATATGGAATGGATCAGTGGGAAAAGGATGAGCTTTTAATAAAGTAGAACAGTACAATGGATTATCCACATGGAAAAAAAATAAAATTGGTTCATTACCTTACACTGGGCATGAAAGTAAATTCCAGGCAGCTTAAAGCATCAAACATAAAACTTTAAAAATTTTGGAAGAATAGAGATTATCTTTATGACTTTGGAGTAAGAAATGATTATGTCAATCATAAAAGTATTAACCATAGTGTGGGACGATAGAGAAATTATTTTTAGGTTTCTGCACAATAAGGATGTCTGGGCTTAAACACAAGCCATGGAAGTTAAATGTCTGAATAGACAGTGAGAACTCCAGAGAGATTTACCTTCCTGGGAGATAAGTGTTCACATTTCAAGGAAGGGAAGACACAATGCACCATGGAGACATCCTGTAGGTTGTAAACACAGAGACACTAGTCTGAGCTTCTCCCTGGAGATATGTATTTACATTCCAAAGGGTAAGAACCAAGGATCCTTCCCTTTGGGTTCCAAGGAAAATTTATTTACACTAGGAAGATAAAGTTTCTCTTTGTATCTCAGGAGGGGAGAAAAAAGCTGTCCCTCTTCTATATAAACTCCTAGAATCCTATTTTTGTGGCTCTTTGACATTAATGCAGATCCCGGTTCATGTCAGATGACATCTGGTACTCATTAATCACACTAGAAAGAGGAAATAGGGGTGTAGAGGAATCTGTGTGATTATTACTATATATAAACAATAATTAATGTGTCTCTGATCCAGAAACCTTCTGTCTACTTTTGGGACAATATAAATAACTACACATATTAAAAACTTGATAATACAGAAGAAATTATTGACAATCTTGACATTAAAATTAAATATTTTTGTAGGTTGAAAAACACTATAAATAAATCAAAGATACACAATTCTGGATAAAATACTGATTATTGAGTGAAAAGAGACATTAACGAGTTTAGCCACAGAAGAGAAACTTCTACACTGTGGAAGATGATATCTTTAAAGCTAAAAAATAAAGCTAAACCAGTGATATTCATCTATGGCTGCATGTTGGAATCTTCTTGGAACACTAAAAATTTCCAATGTCCAGGTCTCACCCTAGACCAATTAAATGAGGATACTTAGGGTTGAACTGGCCTCTGACACATAGATGGAATTACATAAAAAGTTCCTGTAAATAAACAAGCTCAATATAACATAATAATGGGAAAAATATATAAACTAGCAGTTCATGAAAAAGTAAAAATTTCCAATGTCCAGGTCTCACCCTAGACCAATTAAATGAGGATACTTAGGGTTGAACTGGCCTCTGACACATAGACGGAATTACATAAA
>NW_012150618.1:8930509-8932258 GCF_000956105.1 Propithecus coquereli | reverse complement strand
TTCCCAAGTACGAGACAGAGTTTAGCCAAGTATACTTAAAATTCTTGTCATTTATCAAGTGTCTGGTATCCTAAAATAAATCCAACTCTGAAATGGTTATGTAAGATAGTTATTCTGGTTAATCTGACTAAATTTATGTGCCTCTTAATCATTTTTTATCTAGTTGCTACATGATGCTCATCATTAAAAGTTATTCTGTCATTACATCTCTTTTGTAATCACTTCACTTCTATAAAATGGAAACAGAAGCCAAATGAAGCTTCCATTGCTTATATCTTGCTTATCTGACTGATACCAACCATAAAATATTCAAAGACATTGCAATTATCTGTAACATCAGATCTTCAGGTTCGCTACCAAACAACAAAATATTCCTTTTCTTCTACATCAGCAGTTTTTTGTCACTTACGTGCTAAGTTAGAGGTGCTACCGTTCTACCCCTTACCACACCTTGCCCAAGATTTTTTAAGCAACCCAATAACAATGCTATTTCTACAATTATCTTAATGAAATCAAAGCTTATTCAATATAACGATAAGAAAATAAAGATAAGCTTTTTAAACTAATACACATTATTTTTAGATAAATTTTAGATTTGGAGAAACATGAACTGAAAGTGTTTCTATATACTTCCTCTCCCCTTCCCCTTCACTCAGTTTCCCCTACTATTAACATCTTTCATTATTGTGATACATTTGTTATAATTGATGAACCGATATTGGTGCCCTATTATTAACTAAAGTCCATAATTTACATTAGGCTTCACTCTTTGCACTGTACAGCTCTATAGGTTTTAACAAATGTATAAAGTCATATATTTATAATTACAGTGTTGTATATTAATAAAATAGTTTTCCTGCCCTAAAAATCTCCTTTGCTACACCTATTCATCCTTGCTCCAAACCTCTGGCAACCACTGATCTTTTTGCTCTCTCTACATTTTTGCCTTTTCCAAAATGTCACATAGTCAAAATCATGTAATATGTAGCCTTTTAAGACTGGCTTCTTTCACTTAGCAACATGCATTTGAAGTTCCTCCATATGTTTTCATGGTTTTACAGCTTAATTTCATCACTAAAAAATATTCCATTATGTGATCTAACACAATTTACTTGTTACCTATTGAAGGGCATCTTGGTTTCTTCTAAGTTTTGGCAATTATTATATGAATAAAGCTGCCGTAAACATTTATGTGAAGGTTTCTGCGTTGACATAAGTTTTCAACTCATTGGGGTAAATACCAAGGAGCCTAATTACTGATCATATGGTAAGACTATGTTTATAATTACAAGAAACCTCCAAACTATTTCCAAAGTGGCCATGTGTATTCCCCCCAAAAATGAATGAGGGTTCTTATACTCTACATCCTCGCTAGCATTTAGTGTCATCAGTGCTTTGGATTTTTGCCATTGTAATAGGAATAATGGTATCTCATTGTTGTTTTTATTTATGATTGCCTAATGACATATTATGTTAAGTATTTTTTCATATGTTTATTTCATATTATGTTAACATCCATATGGGTCCATTGGTGAATTCTACCAAATAGTTAAGAAAGAAATGATACCAACTCTATACTATATGTTTCAGAAAATTGAAGCAGAGAGATGCCTATCTAACTCTTTCTATGAGGCCATCAATGCCCTCATATAAAAAAACAGCCAAGAAAGGAAAACTGCAGACCAATATTTCTCATGAACATAAATGCAAAAATTCTCAAGAAAGTATTAGCAAATTCTATCCAACCAT
>NW_012150618.1:8928554-8930459 GCF_000956105.1 Propithecus coquereli | reverse complement strand
TCATCTAGAAACTTTACCATCATTGCTGTGAACAATTGTTCTACACCATGCAATAACAAAATAACGAAATAAGTCTCAAAGAAGATTATGTGATTTTCCAGGTTAAAATTGTTCAATGGTTCTCCACTTAATTTACAAGATTACCAAACTTCTTAGCCTGGGTATCTTGGGCCTTGCTTATTTCTTATACCACAGTGCCCAAACAAAACTCCTTCCTCAAGCACACACTGTATATCTCATCCTTTCACTGACCAGAAATACTTTACACATATGTTAATTCTGAGCAGTGTCTTTTTCTTCCCCTGAGGTATAGCTTATAGGTCTTGTTTTTACCCATTGTCACCAGAGTAGTATTTCTGAAATGATAATCTGAAACACTATTGTTTCAGTGGTCCCCATTCTCTCAACAATTAAAACTAAACTTTTTCGTGATTGGCCCCATACTAACTTCACCAGCATCATCTCTCACTACTTCCTCCCTTGTGCTCCTAAATCCAGTTTTCTGGGCTTCTTGCATTTGATTGGATGTCACACTTTTCGTTTTGTTCACAATGCCTCCCAAATGGAAACAGTTAATGTTTTTCAACAGGTGAATGAATAAACAAAATGGGGTATACTTACACAATGGGATATTACTTAGAAACAAAAAGAAACAAACTACTGATATGTATAACAACATGGATGATCTCAAAGACATTGTGAGTGAAAGAAGCCAGAAATAGGCAAGTACAAACTATGTCATTCCAATTCTATAAAGTTTGGGAATAAGCACAATTTATCTAATCTAATAGAAGTCAGAATAGAAGTTGTCTCTACTCTGTGGGGGAGATTGGCTGGAAAAGGGCAAGAAGGACTTTTCTAGGAAGATTGAAATATCCTATACCTTGACTGGGAATGGGTTACATGGACGTATACATTTATCAAGACTCATTGAACTATACATTCATAATGCACACTTGAGCACTTCACCATACATAAATTAAATCTCCATTTATAGAAAATTATAAAAGTGACATAAGAAGAGTAATAAGAATAGCTGACATTTATTGAGCACTCGTTCTGTACTAAAACTATTACTGTTCTTTGTGCAGAAACCTCCTGTACTTGCATTGAGATTGGTGGTATCTCATATTAAATGCTTGGGTGATGGTGGCTATTATCATAAATATGTAATATATGGGAAAATTTAGAGGATGAGGATGTCATAGAATACGATATCCACAGAGCTTCTGAATAGTCACAAAATAAAACTACTTTTCACTCTTTTATATCCAAATGGGGAAAATATTGTAATGATACTGTGATATTCTTTATAGGATCTGCTTTCATATCATTTTTTCTTTATCTTTGGTACTTTGACTTCTGATAGCCACTAAAAACTTGAGATGCACTTTTATTTGCAACAGTGAAATGAAAAACTGACTAAAACCAGAGGAGTCAAGACAGTTAAACCAATTTTACTGCTTTTATAAAAAGCTTAAAGGAATAACCTTCTGAGGTTGGGAATGTCTTTTTCTCTAGAAATGAATAAGGCATCATAAAAGGACATTTACTGGATTCATAAAATTCAAATGAATATATTATTACCAAGTTTCACAATATTAAAAGACAGATGATGAAAGGAGAAATGAAATACATGAAAGAAAATTGAAATTGATCATCAGAAATGCTAGATATAAGAGCCCTAGAAAATTCACTGGTAAACCAATTAGAATTATATTACAGCTCAAATGATTACCATAAAATCTGATATCATTTAATATGAGATTCCATTTTTCTATTTTCCCAAGTACGAGACAGAGTTTAGCCAAGTATACTTAAAATTCTTGTCATTTATCAAGTGTCTGGTATCCTAAAATAAATCCAACTCTGAAATGGTTATGTAAGATAGTTATTCTGGTTAAT
>NW_012150618.1:8927320-8928504 GCF_000956105.1 Propithecus coquereli | reverse complement strand
CCAGCCAAAGGTTTTATAGTCTGCAGCTGTACTCTGAGAGGGCTGAGGCAGAAAGCCTCATGCCCCATCAGAACTGGAAGACCATGAGAAACGCTTTCTCATGACAGCCACCCAGAGGAGGTCAGGAGGTGAGTAGGGGATGGTATTTAGAAGCTCCTCACAGGCCTCCCATCCTCTCATTTTCTAGCAGATTCACAGGGCATTCTGACAAGGCTCAAATTAGCTGAAGTTCAAGCCTTTGCCTGCGTAGCCTATATGCAAGGTTGCCAGGTTGTCATGGGACAGCTGTTCCTCTACAGAAGGTTCATACCTTACTAGCGGACTAAATTAGTCCTTGACAAAAGATTATTCTAGATATACCATATCCAACTTCAAAAGTAAGCCTTCAAATTTCCAGAAGATCCACAAAGAACTTTACTTTATGCCAAAACACAGTTTTTTTTAAAGAAACACAACAAAATCTAACAATCATCCATGTAAAATTGCAACATGTGGCGTACCATCAAAAATTACTAGGAAATAAGTATAAAAGCAAGAAATATGAGACCCAGAAATGACATACACGTTGTGATTAGTAGACAAGGACCTTAAAACATCCAGTATCGCTCTTGTAAAAATGCTTAAAGATATAAAGGAAAACATGAATATAATGGGAAGAGAAATGGAAGATATTAGAAAGTGAATACCTAAGTGGGACTTATAAAGATGAACAATAAAAAAGAAAAGAAAATTTCACTGGAAGGAATTAAGAACAAGGTATGTAGTGCAAAATGAAGATCAATAAACTTGAAGGCACAGAAAGATCCAAATGAAGTATGGAGGGAAAAAAAAATGTAGGATGATATCAACTGTTATAACATGTTTTGTCACTGGAGTTCCACAAAAGATGGGGAAACAAGGGCAAAAAAATAATTGAAGAAATAATGACTAAAATTTTTCCAAATGTGAACATTACAAAGCACAGAGACGAAAAGCTCAAGGAACCTCAAGCAGAATAAATTTAGAGAAAATCACATGAACATGTATCATAATCAAATTGCTAAAAACCAGTGATAAAGAGACAATCTTAACAACAGCAACAGAAAAAGGCGTAAAGTTGTGACTATGATAAATACTCTTAGGAGAACTTATAATGGGGAATTTGACTTTGCCTGGGAGGTTAGGAAAGTGATCTCTAGACCTGA
>NW_012150618.1:8918827-8919925 GCF_000956105.1 Propithecus coquereli | reverse complement strand
ATTTTTAGGAGGCCGAGTGAAATGTTAAATGGGTAAATTTGAAAATTTATAGGGATGAAGTGATGAAGTGAAGAAAACTCAAGGAATGAATCACTACCTAGAAATGAAAGCTTTGGAGGGCCTCGGATTTCAAAGATAGAGCATGGGGAAATCCCAAAAAAAGCAATAAGAAATTGAGCAATGCCTCACTGAAACAGAAAAATAGAAAAGTAGTTCTACTATAAATATGATCAAATTGTGATATAGTTATAAAATGTAGGCCACCACAATCTTTAGATGTTTTGCTATTACTTGACAAAGCAAGTTATTCTCATCTTCTTACTTTATTGAGTCTTTTTTATTCCCCTCCCTCACTATGATGTTGTCAATTTCACCGACTGGATTTGATCATGCTTGATTCTGACCACTGGTTCGGTTACAGAAAGAGCGTTATTCTTTTTCTGCCTTCTGTTTTGTATCATGATTGTATTCATTAGGAAGATTGATTAGATCTCAGGCAAGTGCAGAAGCATTACCTCAAAGGCAAGAAAAAATCATCTTTTTTCTTGATCTTTTTCCCTTGCTGAAAGTCTCTTTATGTGCCCAAAAAACAACAAAGCAAGTTTTATTGTTAATAAAACGCTGTCCAATAAATTTTCCTCTCTCACCTAAGGCCTCTTTGCCTTACTGTAAAAACATGTTCTTAACTATTTTTGATAAGAAAAAGCGAAAGCTGTTGGGTTAAAAATGTTATTTCCTTTGATCACCAATAGAAATGACGTTGGAAGAAGAACCAAATGGCATGATTTCTACTTTTTATTCCCTTGTAATTCAGAAGACAATTGTCACAGAGAATGTTTTTTTCCTAACAAACAAAAACATCTCGACTTGCATAACTCATTAAAAGTATGTGAATCATTCAAATAATTTATGCTTCTCTGTGCTTGAGACATCAATAGCAGCTGGCTAAATTCACTGATTCTTTTTCAGTTTGGACCCTACTCAAGCTCTCTATGAAATATGACATTATTTCCAGTTTAGCTTTCATGACACTGGATATTCTTTACTTTTCTTTTTCACTTTTCATTAATAATGAATGATTATATCCTTGGCCGATAC
>NW_012150618.1:8918251-8918777 GCF_000956105.1 Propithecus coquereli | reverse complement strand
AGGAGGAATAAGTTCTAGCTTTGTATACCACCATAGGATGGTTATAGTTAGCAACAATATATTACATAGTTTCAAATAGCCAGAAGGAGAGTATTGAATGTTCCCTACACAAAGAAATGACAAATATTTGAGATGATGAATATGTTAATTACCCTGATCTGATCACTATACCTTATATATGTGAAATATTACTATGTACCTCCCAAATATGTGCAATTATTATGTGTCAATACAAAAAGTAAAGAAAAAGATATTATTACTTGAAAAGTGATGTCATTAATCCACAAATAGTAGGATCTAAGATTTTAGATGCTTTTCCAACAAAAGATTGAACTTATGCTGATGCAATGTATTATTCTTCTTTCCAAGAATAATTCTAACCTTAAAACTTATATGTTTATTCATTTGTATGTTTGCAGTAAACAAGTAAAAATTTTACACTTCTCTTGTGTTACTTTATATCCTTCTTATAACAATATATGTAGATAAAATAAAAGTGAAGCTAAACAGGAATTTTTGTTAATAA
>NW_012150618.1:8914624-8916561 GCF_000956105.1 Propithecus coquereli | reverse complement strand
CACTTGTTTACACATTCACGCTAATTTCAGTAAAGTAAATTTAGCCAACAGAGATTATTTACTTTGTCACCATCCATTATAATAAAATTATGAAGGAGATTTTGAGATTAGATGATGACTAAATAACTCCCTGAACTTCCCATTGAAAGATTCATTGAGAAGGCGGAGGAGGAGAAAAAGTACACCAGGAGACCAAAAGTTCTTACCTCCTTGTAAACCAGCAATATTAATTAATGTTTTGCCAAACTTTAGAAAGAAGTTCCATTAATCAAAGCATAATTGAGTTCCTGAAAATAAACTAGCAGAGCCCCATCCATATTCCTGCTATCATGATAGAGAACATTCACAGTCCAGAAAGTCCTGGTAATCAACCTTCATACACCTCATACCCCTTTCCAAAGATTTTCTTTTCTTCTTATCTTTATAGTGAGAGATCTATGCATTGCATAAGCTTGAATATGTTCATCCGTAGTCACTTTGTGCTTTTACAACATTAATCAGGGCTCACCTTGAGCTTTTACAAAGGGAACCAGCAAGGCGTGATTCAAAGATGAAAGAAATTAGAAACAAAACAAAACTCAGTACATTTTGGTGTGAAGATTAAGACATTTGGAAGAAGTGTGAAATGGACCAGACATCTGGGAGCTTTGAGGTTGACATATTATATAAAGAGAAACAATAAGAGTCAATATCGGTAATTCCCCATCATAGAAACAAGTAAACCCAGGGAGGGGCATTATGCTGATTTCTATTCAAACAGTATCCATAAGTCACGTAAAATAGTATTGCTAATCCCCTAAAGAAAATCAGAGAGCCCTAGGACAGTAGCAAAAGCAACTCCATTGAGAGGTTCATTTTCAATGAGCTAGTATTCTAAGACCTGTCAGGCACAGATACAAAAGAGATATCCTGTGGCCAGCTGTTCGTAATGAGCTGGTGTGTTGAGTCGAAGACTACGCCTCCGAAGTTGTACGTGTCCGGAGCCATGAGGCCCGGCAGCTGCTTACCAAGCCCACGCATTTGCAAAAGCCTGCGGAAGAGCTTGTAAGTTTCTATTTACCCATTATAACTATGTAGCCCTTGAAAGCCCCTGAGGGTTTCCTTATATAGAAACCCTCTGGCCGGAAAGCCAGAGCCTCGGAAAGCACCGCCCCTTTATTGTTACTCTTTCTGCCTTACTTAAGCCTCTGCCTTCCTGCCAATAAACAAGACTTGATCAGACTCCTGTCTTGTCTCCATTTCTTGTGTCTCCTGCCTCTCCCAATTCCCACTCCCTCCTCCAGGGTCCCCGTTGACTACCCCGCGGGTCGGGACAGTACGATTCCCCAGATTTCTCCATCCATTGCCTGAGTTACAGTCTTTACTTCTCGGAAAACTACTGGCCCAGGATGCACTCCACCACCATGTGTCTTATCATACTATCCTTAAAAGTACGCCTTCCTAGCTGTAAGTATGCAGCTGGACTCGGGGCATGCAAATTGCTGTGAGCAATTTCAATCTTCTTCAATCCTCAAGTTTTGGGGGGATCCCCTTCTTCCTCTAAGCAAAAGAAGAAAAATTAAGACGTATGTTTAAGGCAATTACTTGTCAATTCCCTTACTCTATTTCATGTTGATTTTTGATTGAATGGTGGAAGAAAGGTAGCTCTTTAAAGAGTATTTCTAGCTCTTCAAAAATAAATGCATACTCAGTGAAAGGTAACTTCTTGGTCACTGGTTATCACTGTTATCCTTAGTCAGCATGACTCTATATTAAGATTGTGTATCTTTTCCAAGCTCACAAAGTTTGTAAGTGGCAGAATGGGTATATGAATTCTGACTCAAAAATCCAAATTTCCAACCACAATTTCAATTACCTCTACTACTATAGGTTTAGAATTATAAATAATTCAAATATAGTGTTGTTTTTTAAATACTTCTAGAGATATCGTAAATTTT
>NW_012150618.1:8911154-8912588 GCF_000956105.1 Propithecus coquereli | reverse complement strand
TGTCATCACCTTTCTCAAAAATCCCAAGATACTTAATGTGTTAGATTAAAATTGCATAGAGCTACATAAATTCTTGAGTTCAAAGTCATCCTTAAGAACAGAGATACTAGAGATAGAGGTATTAGAAACCGTATACTTGAAAAAAGACTTTTAAAATGGACCTGCAGGTACAATAAACCACTGCATCTGTTTGCCAGACACAATTCTAACCCAGAAAGAAGACACAGATGAAGTCCAGAAAGATTAGAAGGAAAAAAGCTCACTATAAGGCAAGCCAGGCATGCTTTATAGCCAGTTATTCACTTTAACTCTTTCATACTTTACTCTCAGCTGTTTAATCTTTATGTTCATGATGTCAACATATTTTAACATTTTATTCCTTAGTACAAAAGAATTCCCTAATTGGATTCCCTGTTTGAGTGGTCTCAAGCATCTCCAATCAGATCTGCAAACTTCTACCCAATAGATTGGTCCTTAAAATCATGGCTATGCTAAGCCACTTCGGTTGTTGATGGACCCCTGACTTCCTGACAACAGTGAGATTGTATGCTCTCAATACCTTTGGAATACAACTGTTCCACTGGCACAGGCAGCCCCCACCTCACACAAAGATTGTGTTCTTAATGTTCTCTTGCAAACTAAGACATTGGAATTCGAAATTCCAACTAGTGTAACTGCAGAATTAGAGTTTACACTTGTTTCCGAGGGAAAATGTACTTATCTAGTGGTTGGGTTCCCAGTGGGTTTGATCACAGCTCTGAAGTTTCCCGTCGTCGTGTGAGAGAAAATGCTCCCAAACCAAACTGATCGTGCAGCTTTGCTTTTTGAGGCAGCTGAAGAATAACAGCAAGGCGCAGATGAAGTTCTCTCTGGTCGATTGTCCCACAGAGGGTAACCAAAGATGAAAGGGGACAAGAAATGTGTGAGGGCATGGACAGGGACGGTCCAGTTGCAGGAGGTTGGTGGGTGGTTAGGCTGCTGATATGCATCAGCGCTAGAAAAAAGGCTGTGAATAGAGCTGATTAGTATATTAGTAGTATCGAGGGAGAAAGGAAAGTATATCTGTTGTGCTAAAGAAAATTCCTTCTAGCCACAGCAGGGACTGACACATATGTAGGACTAGCTTACACTGGACGTGTTTTACTGAGGAAGTACTTCAGTGTCATTGCTTTCGTGAGCGCATTTCTATCTCCCAAGGGACAAACTCTATGAGAATAAGCAGACTATAGGAACCTCCTCCTTGTAGGTTTTTCTCAACCTCCTGGCCTTTTGCTCCTTTGGTACAAATCAGTTTATTCCACATGTCTCTCTTCTGTCTTTCTGTATTCAAACCTTAAATATTTCTACCAGAGAAAGTTCTCCCAGGACACAGATTATAAAATCTTAGCCATTGAATTGAAAAAGTACCTTGAACCAGAGGAAATGTAAAAAAAA
>NW_012150618.1:8908569-8909596 GCF_000956105.1 Propithecus coquereli | reverse complement strand
AGGGTTACTTCTCTATAAATATATTATCATCTCTAATATCCGGGATTTTTTTTTCCTTTAAATATTACAAATTAGGTATTTGTTCTCTGGCTTACAGAATTGCAAATAAACACCATTTTATCTCTGCAAATTAGTATTCCTTATTTCCCTGTGAAGAAATGAGGGAAAAATAATTAAAACATGAGAGTTATCAGCATTCAAAAGTGAAAAAGAAAACATCCCATAGAGTTTTCCCTTCCTTTCCAGCTAATCCCTTAACCTGAATTTCTAAGTTCCAATGTGAGATATCTTTTTCTTGTTCTCTCCTAAGATCAGTCACATAAGCCATCCCACACCACATCTTAATCCCTCATTCAACTAAATTATGAGCTACACATACTTTAAAGCAAAATTCCAGGAATCAAAAGAGAAGAGTTTTTATTTTGTATTACCTACCACTAAGGATTTAGTAGCTCCTGGTTATAAGGCTTCACGTGTTATTTTGTGAATAGGTAATTACAAAAATTATCACTTTGCTTCTACTGAGAGCTGCCTGATACTTTAATACACAGTGAAGTGAAAATTTTGTAATTGTCACTATTTTAAAGGGTGATAATTTAAGTAGTTACCCAAAGGGTTCATGTAGTCCCATCAATTGGCAAGATGTGATACCAGTGCACACCTGGATGAATGCAGAGGTTGCCATGGCAACACTAAAATTTGGTGAACTGCTCAAAAAGCTAAGTGTTCTTGTGAATCCCAGGAATGCTTGCAGTCCTTACTGATCACCCAGTCAGAGTATTGCAAGCACCGTGTAACCAGGTTTTCAGCCTTGCCTTTGGTTCTCCTGGCTTACAGCTCTCAGAGCAGCTCTGCTTCTTTTGACCAACTGAGGCTTTGCTTCACTCCCTCATCACTATCACTTTGAGTATTTGGAAAATATGTACTATTCAGTCAATATGAAAATGGACTTTTAGCCTAGGGGTTCAAGATTGCAGTGAGCTGTGATCATGCCACTGCACTCTAACCTGGTTGACAGAATGAGAAC
>NW_012150618.1:8905448-8906954 GCF_000956105.1 Propithecus coquereli | reverse complement strand
CGAGTATGATATTATACTATTTTAGAATCTGAGATTCACAGAGTATAATGTTTCTTTCTAATTTTATCTTCTCATTCCCAGTACCTAGGACAGTGGACCAGGTGAACAACAATATATTGTTTAATAGAGAGGCTTAGATATCAACTATGCCAATCTCCTCATTTTACAAATGATTAACCTGAGATTCAGCTTAGTCCTGTGACTTGATAAAGCAGGGCATAAAAATCACATCTCTGATTTCAATGAATACAGATAACTTTTATAAATAATTAATTCATTTTAATAGAATACTTACAGGAATAGCCCAGAGAACCAACATTATAAATATGTACTTGTATGTATAAGAATTAAACTAGCAAAGTACAGTCAATGAATGGAATGTACTATATCATAAGTCTGTAAAATCCATTTAGTTGCCACCAGTAAGAGAATTGCTTGGTGTTAAAATATCCAAAAGCTGGCATTATGCAGAACAACTTCGCAAGTTTATTTATACTTCTTATGATGTATAATTTTTGACACTTGTTTACTGAAACATTATGACTCACATTAGCTCTTTATAGCTCTATATTTATATTAAAATTCACACATTGAAAATGGAAAAATAAAATGACTTCCCACTATCGGATTCTGTAACCCATGTTTTCACTAATTATCATATACTTAGGAACCTTCTGGCCCTGTTGGGTCACATTGGAAACTACCAATAACAGGAAGAAGAATTTTGATATTGTGTATTTGAGAAACAAATGTCTCCTCTTTGAGGATTTCAGCATGTTCTCTACATTGGAAATATGCTAGTAAATTGCCTTCCGGCATAATTTTTATACATTTGCATGTGTTGCACGTAGTTTGGTGTCTTTAAAGGGAACAGCCAGATAAGCCTCACTTTCCTCCTGTGAAGCTCCAAAAGCAGTGTTCTGGAAGTGCAAATCTAAGCCCCAAGCAATGTTTTTGTACTAGGACCCAGAAGAAAAGTTTGTCAATCAGTGGCCTTCTGACACCCAATTTGACCAAGTGCTAAATTCCCAAACAAGTAAGAATGAGGTTTCTTCACCCCTCCAGCAGAGATCACAGTCTTCGCAGTTTAGTAGCTGGTTGCTTCCTGGATGTTTTAATACCAGTTTATTTGTTGGCTACAAGCCGTTAAAGCAATGCTATCAAGGTGTGGACCCCAGACTGGCTGCTAACCGCAAACTGTCTACTAACAGGCTGATACTGGATAAGGAGATTAAGCTGGAATATAACTCAACTATGTCACTAAGCGTACTATTTAGTTTAGCTGGAGTTGTGTGTATTGGGGAAGGAACAAGACTGTTTCTAAGAAGAAAGTAGTACATTGATTTTCATTCTGGAGCAACCCATCTCATCTTGCCTGGGACTTCAGAGAATTCCTTTCCTAGGTAGCCCCACTTCTCATTCTGATGGAGATCTGCAAACTTGAGGCGGTATTGATGCTAGAAAGAAAAATGGAGGACCCAGAAGAATTACGAAATGTCTCATTTC
>NW_012150618.1:8902931-8903593 GCF_000956105.1 Propithecus coquereli | reverse complement strand
TAGCTCTAGATTCTGGTTATTTTCTTTGATGTTTGCTCTAAAACTATTATAGTTTTACATTTTATGTTTAAGTCCATTTTGAGATAATTTTTGTATGAGGTGTGAAATTTAGGCGAGGATCCTTTTTTTTTTTTCCTGGCCTATGAATATTCAATATCCAATTGGTTCAGCCTTATTTTTTCAACAGGCTGTCCTTCCTCCAATGAATTGCTTTTGCACCATTGTCAAGAATCAACTAAATATTTGCATAGGCCTATTTTGCATTCTCTCTTCTGTTCCATCCATCTATGTGTTTGTTTTCATACTGTCTTCATTACTGTAGCTATTAGTAAGCCTAAATATTGGATAGAATGATCCTTGAACTTTATTCCCTTTGTATGGATTGCTTTTAGTTACTCCAGGACCTGAGACTTTCAATATAAATTTCAGAATAAGCTTGTCTATGCCTACAAAAAACTTTGGGGTGGCGGAGTTGATAAGAATTGCATTAAACCTATAAATAAATTTGGGGCGACATCTTGACTATGATGAGTCTTGCAATCCATGAACACAATCTGTCACTCCATGTATTTAGGTTTTTTATTTTTTTTCAATAACATTGGTAATTTTCTGCATGCAGATCCTGTACATGTTTTGCTAAATGTATGCCTCAATCCAATTTA
>NW_012150618.1:8900522-8902056 GCF_000956105.1 Propithecus coquereli | reverse complement strand
TTTGACCTCCTTTCTTCTGACTCAGTTGTCCTTTATTTCTTTTTCTTACCTGGTTACTCTGGCTGGGACTTCTAGTACTATGTTGAATAGAAGTGGTAAAAGTGGGCATCCTTGTCTTGTTATACTTCCTAGGGGGAATGCTTTAAACTTACCCCATTCAGTATGCTGTTGGGTGTGAGATTGTCATATATGTCTTTTATTATTTTGAGGTGTGTTCCTTCTAGGTCTGGTTTGTTAAGGGTTTTTATCATGAAGTGGTGCTGAATTTTATTGAAGATTTTTCCTGTATCTGTTGAGATGATCATATGGTTTTGCTTTTAATTCTGTTTATGTGGTGAATCACCTTTATTGATTTGCATATGTTGAACCATCCTTGCATCCCTGAGATGAAACCCACTTGATCATGGTGAATTATTTTTTGATGTTCTGTTGCATTTGGTTTGCTATTATTTTGTTGATGATTTTTGCATCTACATTCATGAGGGATATTGGTCTATGGTTTTCTTCTTTTGTTGTGTCCTTTTCTGTCTTTGGTCAGACTGATATTGGCTTCAGAGAATGAATTAGGGAGGATTCCCTTATATTTGATGCCATGGAAGAGTTTCAGTAAGATAGCTACAAGTTCTTCTTTGTAGGTTTGGTAGAATTCAGCTGAGAATCTGTTTGGCCAAGGGCTTTTTTCTGGGGAGGTGTGTATTTGTTATTATTGATCCCATCTCATTAATCATTACTGATCTGTTCAGCATTTCTGTTACTTCCTGATCCAAGCTTCAGAGGTTATGTATTTCCAAAAGTTCATCCATTTCCTCTAGATTTTCTAGTTTGTGTGCATAGAGATGTTAGTCACTGTCTCAGATGATCTTCTATATTTCTGTGGTATCAGTTGTAATATTTCCTTTTTCATTTTTGATTGAGATTATTTGAATTCTTTCCCTTCTTTCAATGGTTAATCTAGCTAGTGATCTGTCCATTCTGTTTATCTTTTCCAAAAAGCAACTTTTGGTTTCATTGATCCTTTGTATTATTTTTTTTGTTTGTTTCAATTTCATTTAGTTTTCCTCTGATCTTTGTTATTTCTTATCTTCTGTTAGCTTTGGGTTTGGTTTGTTCTTCTTTTTCCAGTCCCCTGAAGTGTGACAATGGTTGTTAATTTGTCACCTTTCTATTCTTTTGATGTAGACATTTAGTCCTATGAACTTCCCTGTTAGCACTGTGTTTGCTATATCCCAAAGGATTTGGTAACTTGTGTTGCCATTGTCATTCAACTCAAAAAAAATTTTTATTACCTTCTTAACTTTGTCATTGACCCAAAGATCATTGCTTAATTTCCATACATTTGTGCAGCTTTGAGAGATTCTCTTGGAATTGATTTATAGTTTTATTAAACTGTGGTCTGAGAATATACATGGTATGATTTTGATTTTTTTAAATTTGCTGAGACTTGTTTTGTGGTCTAACATACAATGTATCTTGAAAAGTGTTCCATGTGCTGATAAGAAGAATATATACTCTGCAGTTTTTAGGTAGACTATTA
>NW_012150618.1:8897674-8899317 GCF_000956105.1 Propithecus coquereli | reverse complement strand
GTGTTTAGTGGAGGTCATGTGCTTTATATTGTTTATTGTTTTTTGTCATAAACAATTATTGATTCCACTAATTATAAAATAGAAAACAGTAAAGGGAAAGATTTAGGGTAAGATGATGAATTTAATTTGTGAGTATTGAATTGAGTTTTCTAAACTACATCTGAATGGAGATATTTAGCAGATCGTACATTTTCTCAAGTAGCTCTCACAAACTAGGTATAGAAATTGAGAAGAAAAAAGGTGAAACCATTTGAGGGTCAGCATCTTATTAGGCAAGTAGTACAAAAAGGAAGTACAAAGATGCACTTTTAAGGTATGTGCACCTCTGGTTATTATACTCAGAAAGAGGTTAGTGAAACCAGGTAAGGCTCTAAAGACAGGAAAAATAAAAGTATGAAGTTGACTTCTTTTGACAAAAGTGATAGAAAAGAAATATGAATGCAGAAGATAGAAAATGAATGAGTAGACATCAGGGAACAGCCACCAAATTAGAAATAGTACCACGAGAATGATGTCTACAGGGCCAAGGAAGGAGACGATCATGGTAATGAAGAAGATTGGGTCAGCAGTTGAATCCAGAAACACTTACTGTGATTTACCACATGCCCAACAGAGAGCTTAGTAGGAGGAAAGCAGATGAGGAAAGCAAAACTCCTGCTCTCAAGAAGCCCACAATCCAGCAAAGGCATAAAACTAGTACATCAATTACCGTATTTCAAATCTAATAACCAGAGCCCTGATTATGGCACACAATTATGAGAGCTCTGAGTAAGACACAAAATGAGACATAAGAGCTAGTTGGGAAATCAGGACGGATTTCACAGAGGAAGGGTAAAATGAGCTTTGAATGCATTGGACTCATACATTTGTGCAAACTAAGAGACAGGAAAGTAAACAGAAATACCTTAGAAAAACTTGAGAATTTAAAGCTGGAGCATGCCCAGATAGCAGAAGCAAAGGAGGTGATAAAACTAAAGGGGGCAGATCATTAAAATAAAGCCCTTTGGAATGTTGGGTCAATGAGAGTACTATTTCCTTTGCAGGTGTTTAAGCATCTGCTAAGCCTCCGTGGGTACTGATATGTTTTCATCACTGATATTATGAGGGAATTGTTATTCACATATACAAATAAATCAGCCATTATGACATTTTTTGCTCAAGCATAGATGATAATTTACAAAAAAAATTAAAAAATAAAAATCATGAGCATATTGCCTACCATGTTTGGCAACATTCCACAAGACAAATACCATTTCATGCTTCAGGGTTTTTGCAAATATAAATACGTTTTTAGGGAAGAAACAATTTGAGAAACCACAGTGTACCTTAGCTCATCACTGGAAATGGTAATTAGCACACCAATAAATCACCTGTAGAATTTTATTTCCATGAACAAGAAAATAATGTTATCTCACTCAGTGCAGCAGGTCGATGTGAATAATGACTTTCAGAAAAATGAAGCCTTATGATTAGCCACCGAAGGTGCGAATTCATGATGATGATGATGCTGTACCAACAACTCATTATTCTGAAGTACAGAGTAATGCTCACAGAATATTCTGAAGAATTCCCTAGAATAGCTTGAGAACACAAATATGTCCTACCCCATTTCCGTCCCTCTGAGATTGGGGTGCTAAAATTTT
>NW_012150618.1:8891295-8894104 GCF_000956105.1 Propithecus coquereli | reverse complement strand
TTTTCACTTCAGTACTCCATCAACCCTATGCATCTGCCATACCAAATATCTTGCACTTTGATTAATGTGTCAAGCTTTGTATCTCTCTTTGTCTCAGTGGAATACTCTGCCCTAGATAATTTACATGGGAAGTCAACTTGTCCATCAAGACTTCGCTCAAGGTTACTCCCTTTCTTTCTCTCTCATTAAACCATATTTCTGTTCTAGTATAAGTATATATGGCCAACTACTATTTACCATTTATGTCCTCTTCTAGACTATGAATTTTTTTTTTTTTTTTTTAGAAACAGGGTCTCATTCTGTCACCCAGGCTGGAGTGCAGTGGTGCAATCATAGCTCATTGTAACATTGAATTCCCAGGCTCAAGCAATCCTCCTGCCTCAGCTTCCTGAGTAGCTGGGACTATAGATGTGAGCCACCAAGCTTGGCTAATTTTTAAAATTTTCTGTAGAGATGAGGTCTTGCTATGTTTTGCAAGCCAGTCTTGAATTCCTAACTTTTTAAGGATAATGGTTCTATGTATTATTTATCTCTGTGTCTCCAGGGCCTGGAATATAGCAAAGACTCAATGGATGTTCATGATTCTAGGTAGTGTGATGAAATTAAAACTATACTCCAGGCATCAGTAAGGGTATAGGAAAAAGGTTTAGTTCCTATGAAGAGCAGAATTTAAGGTAAAGAGCTAGGCAAAAAGTCATAGTCACATCTATGGGATTAAGGTCAGAAAATTAAAATGTATTATCTGGCATAATGCTTGAGTAAGTAAAATAGAGTTTAAAAGGAAAGATAGCCCCCACAAGTATGGCATATAGGTACATAAAAGCCCAGCTATGATACCGAAATCTGGACAGGTATAGCACGCAGAATTCTGAGAAGACCTCAAAACGTTTGCCCCCTGATATAAACATGACTGTCTCTAATTATTCTATCAAACACTAATCTAGGTGCTTCTGTGAAGGTATTTTGCAGATGTGTTTAAATTCTATGATATACCAGTTAACTTTAAGAATGTTGATGTAGTGATCCTCATCTTATCATGTGAGCCCTTAGAGAGGAGCAGGCTCTTCCTGACCAAAGAGATTTAAAGTATGAGAGGGATTCAACAAAACAGCAATTCTCCATTGCTGGCTTTGAAGATGGAAGGGAACATGTGGAGGGAGATTGAGAGTGGCCTCTTCCAGCTGACAACCAGCAAAGGAACCAGCCTCAATCCTACAGTCATAAGGAACTGAATTCTCCAACACTGAATGAGCTTGGAATAGGTCTCTAGACTCCAGACATAAACACATCCTACAGAAACCTTATCTCAGCTTAGTGAGGTCCTGCAAGGTGAGACCAGTTATAGCATGCCCATACTTCTCACCTACAGAACTGTGAACTAATAAATACGTATTATTTTAAGTGGTATACCCAAAGTACCTTAAACTTAAGGTATTGTTTTAAGTAGGGGATAATATATTGTGCAACAGTGGAAAAATAACATAACAGGTAACTAATTTTATACCCCAACTCCTTCCTAATGTAGTCATGATTATGTTAAGAGCCACGGTGGGACTTAGCCTCTAGCTTATAGATCTTTACCATCTGCATCGGGACCACATTTAGGAGGGCAGGACGGACTTTAGCAAGACTTCCAAAGACTGAATCCTTCCCCTCATTCCTCCCACTGGAATCTAACTTCCTACTGTAGGAATACTTGCTGCTTCCTGTGGCCTGCAACCAGATTTTTCCTCTTGAGTTTGGAAGCTACTCAGATTGCTTTCAAATTCCACTCTACCTTTTAGTTCCTGAATGATCTTAGAAAAGATATTTGGCCTTACTTTGTCCTCTATTTCTTAATCTGTAAAATGGGGATTGGAGTAACTATTTCATAAGGTTTTTATGAAGATTAAATGAGCTAATGCCCTTACACTTTTAGTGCATTTCCTAGAATACAGGAAATACTCATAAGTATTAGCTAGTATTAATTCAGTATCCCCGACAAATTTCTTTCTTTCTCTAGTGTTCTTTCCTGGCTTAAAAAACACAAATGTTTGTATAATGGCCAAGAGTAAATACCCATGTGTTTGGGATATAATACACTAAATTTTGTAAATAATGTCTGTCTGTAAATGTTAGAATACAAATGCGAATAAACATTTATCTGACTTTGACAGCAGGTGGATTTACATAAGCAGAACATAGTTAAATAGCTGGGACCGTGTCCATTTTACCAATACATTTTGTAATATGCTGTCTACATTTTAATTGCAACACCTGCTCCTGATTCTGAAAAGAAAATTTTTGCATATTTATGCTTTAATTAAATTAAGTGAATAAATACTGCCATGTTGCTTCCCATCATATACAGTTATTTAGTATTTCTAGGAAAATATTTTCATCTTGAGTTCCAATAGTAAAAATTAACTCAAATTCTATTGAGCACCATACTAGATGTGTGGTTAGTTAGTGTGTGTGAAGACATTAAAATGAAAAGGCATTGCCCTTCCTTAAAACTCAGGATATAGTGGAGTAAGGGAGAATAATCGTAAAACTATTGTAATAATTACTAACAGTGGTAAGGAGGTAAACTAAGGTAATGCAAGCTAAGGGGAGAGGGAAATAATGATGAGGGAATGTTGTTAAGATTAAGAACATTTGGAAACTGATCAGGTGTGGAGAATAAAGAAAAATGAGGAGTGAAAGTGTCTACCTTTTATTTCTTAGTCCAAAACCAATGAGTTATCAAACCCTGTCAAATCTATCTCCGCAGCTCTAAAATAAGATGTAAAGGAAAAAGAACACAATCCTTTTAGATTTGACAAATCTA
>NW_012150618.1:8878772-8879515 GCF_000956105.1 Propithecus coquereli | reverse complement strand
TGCAAATATATTACAGCAATAAAATTCTCAGAAGCCAAATGGGTTAGTCAAATTCTATTTCTTTTTGTAATTTTGACAAGTATTAGCAAATTTCCATCCATAGAGATTGCACTAACTTACACCCTAACCAGAAGTGTATGAGAGAGCCCATGACCCCAGACCCTGGCCCCAGAGTA
This sequence comes from Propithecus coquereli, assembly GCF_000956105.1. Taxonomy (NCBI): domain Eukaryota; kingdom Metazoa; phylum Chordata; class Mammalia; order Primates; family Indriidae; genus Propithecus; species Propithecus coquereli. The sequence continues at coordinate 8,879,339 of NW_012150618.1, read as the reverse complement.
TACCAAATTTTTCAATTTTTGCCCACACGGGGTTGGGGAACCTACAGCCTTAAGGCCACATACAGCCTTCCAGTTCCTTAAGTGCATCCTTTTGACTGAATTCAAATTTTACAGAACAAATCCTTTTATTAAAAGGGGTGCAGCAGAAAAAGATGAAGATTTTCTTGCCTCCTTCAGGCCTTAAAAAAGAACAATCTTGAAATCAGAAAGCTGCAGGTTCCCCACCCTTGCCTAAGTTGAGTTATTAGAAAATTTTATATTCAAAAATTTTAAGAATCAATTTGGCATAATCCCCAGCCAGTAGCAAAGGATGCCAGCCCAATTAGAAGGAGTGCCAGATGTAAACACCTGGTATGCCCATAGCATCATGTTCCAGTGGACAATTAGGCCTGATGGTTTGTCTTTTCGTAGTAGGTGTTTTCAGTATACAAGAAGAGTTGAAAATACTTTTTTCTAAATTTATCATTTATATTTTGACTTTGCTTATGTTATTTTTTGAAGGACAATTCAAATGTTTTTCATTTGCGATCACTAAATTTTCAAACCTTTCTTTTACGCCATCTGAAT
>NW_012150618.1:8875495-8876122 GCF_000956105.1 Propithecus coquereli | reverse complement strand
GATATAGCCAAAATAAAATTCAAAAATTTCTGCCAAATTACTGTTCCACAATATGAACTCTATATGATCCCAAAAAAAAGTATCCAGCAAATTGACAGCCCCTTTTCTCATTTCATTACACTTGCCTAGAATGTTATCTTCACATGTGTAGAGCTCACTCATCCTTTAAGATCCACTTTCAACTTGAAATTTTTCTTACCCTCCCAGTGAAGCATATTCTCATCCTCTCCAGAACAAAATTCATCTAGAATATACCACTGATTTTTCATTTATAAAATTCCTCTTTGTATTGCAAATTACTCCTCTATGTGAACTTTTTTTGCAATTAAGTTAAAATTGTCTTAGAAAAATGTAATTTCCTTATAATTCTGTAGACACATGGTTGCCAGTCCTATTCAACCACAGAGAATCAACCTCATCAAAAGTTTGTTTATATGGGAGGGGGGCAAAGGCAACATATGTAACCTAAACATCTATACCCCCATAATATGCTGAAATAAAAAAAAAAGTTTGTTTATAATTATCAGCACCGTGCCCATTCAGTTTACTTGTTTTAGAGCAATGAGAACCCGAAAATCTTAAATGTTGGAGAAAAAGTAATTCTTAAAGAAATCTTAATGGAGACAT
>NW_012150618.1:8872819-8875445 GCF_000956105.1 Propithecus coquereli | reverse complement strand
GCTTGAGCCCAGGAGTCTGAGGTTGCTGTGAGCTAGGCTGACACCATGGCACTCTAGCCAGGGTAACAGAGTGAGACTCTGTCTCAAAAAAAAAAAAAAAATGTTGCCAATTTCTTAAAGGACACATTAAAAACTGGTACTTTATTATTTCTATAATTTCATTAATTGTGTTAGTGAGGTAAATATATTCATATATTTATTTAAATTTTGTCTTTTGTTATTTCCTTGTTGTACCCTTTGGTAATACCTCAAATAATTAACTATTATTTTACCTCCAACCCTCCCATCTCTCATCTCTGCCTCTCTCTTTCTCTTTCTCTCCCTTCTCTTCTTGTCCTTTTTTCATATTTTCCTTTAAACATTGGTTTTATAATAAGAAGAAAAAAGCATAAGTACAGAGGAGGTAGTAGTGGGGAGAAAACCTATACCACAAACAAGAAAATTTAGAAACTATTCCTCCAAGCTAACCCTTCAGAAGTCACACATAGTTTTGCCAAGCCCCAAGAATGGATTACTCACTCCTGTTAAAGATGACTTTTAAAGAATCCTCACTCTGACAGACCAGAAAACAATGAGTGATGACAGAAGTATAATTGCATTTGCACAATTGGCTTATTGGAATGTTGTTACTTCCTGGACTTTTATGTATAAAGAGTTGAGTGTTTTAGAATCCTAGACTGTAATGTATATAACTTTGCCAGGAACCAAGATAGTAAAGGAAATAGTAGAAAGGAGGTCATGCAGAAAATGGCAAAGGAAACAGTTATTCAGTTTCCCAATAAAAATTCCCAGAAAGTAGCATGGTAAAAAAAGGATTCTCAAAGTAGGGGTACCTGAGCCACCAGCAGCAGCAGCAGCACCTGGGAACTTGTTAAAAGTGCAAATTCTCAGACCCTATCTCTGAACTACTGAATCAGAAGCCCTGAAAAAGGGCCTGAAATCTGTGTCCAGTATATCCTCCAGATGATTCTGAAACACACGGAAGTGTAAGGGCTGTTGGCCTTAAGGACCATGTGATCACCTGCCTGCCCTGCCAACAAAGTGTTATTTACAGGTTCCTCCGGCTTTGTCTTGTCTCCACTTGGTATGCAGTTAGTTCATGCTCTCCACTAATGCTATGGCAGTTAATTTAAAGCTTCCCAGAGTGGGAGTAAAATAAAGCAAGACTTTTAAAACAGAAATACTTGCACTTCTGCTTAGAAGCTCAACTAATTTTTAAGATTCACATTGAGTTTCCTGAGTCTTATCAGACGTTGGAACTTTAAAAGAAGGGGAGGAATTTTTTGCCTCCAAATCATTATCCAGGGCCCCTTCCGGAAAGATTCTCAGAGACGCTGCATTCATTCATGTGTTCATTCTCACTTGTGCTTCGTGTCAGGGCATGTGCCTGCCAATGGGGTACAAAGGTTAGCCAACAAATATGGACTATGACCTCACAGAAATTAGAATCTAGAAGGATGATTGATGTTTAATATAAAGTCACACAGTATTTGATTTTAAACTATGCTAAGTGTCATAACAAGTAAACGTGTAGACCGGGTTTTCTACTGAGTGAAGGTGGTGAAGGTGGGGTACCTCTTACCTTCAGATATGATACCCAACTTTTTTTCCATCAAATAGGAAGTAAGTCTGCCCATCAATGATAAGTTCAAATGATCAAGTATTCCAATGAATGCCTCAGTGATCAGTCATCAAGAGCAAAAATCCCAATAGTCAAGGCAAAATTTGATCACTAAATCCAAGGGACTAGGGAAGAAAGAAAGAACTCTAGGTTAAGAGCCAGAGAGAGTAGACAGGCAGCAAACATGGTCAGCAATGATGAAGTCCAATAAAGCAGGTTGAAGGAAAGGGAGTTCAAAATTATTACACACCAGGTGAATGGAACAAAACCAAATTTTGATACTCAGTTCCTATAGTCAGTTGATGTGGAGGACCAAGTCATGTCCAGAGTGGTTGCAAACATCAAAATATCCACAAGGAATGATCAGCATGAGGATAAGAAAATGCCCTCTAGTCAATAACAGCTCTATGGTTTGTAGAAAGAGTCTCTTCTGTGACTAGAGGGAAAAGAGTAATCTCACTCTCTGGAAAAATTTAGATGAAACATAGGGCTAATTTTATAAGCAAGCAAAATAGATTGCAACCTCTGCAGTGAGATATATTTTCCAGTTCTTCTCTACGGTTATATTTTTACTTTGTTTTCTTCTTATGTTTTTTTTTCAATTTTTAAATAGCTGATGCATTTCACAAGGTTCCAAAAATCAAAAATGAAAAAAAAATTAAACTTAAGGGTGGGAAGGAAGTCTCCCTCCCAACATGGTCCTCTGTTTGTCTAGCACACCTCCTCCATGATCCTTATGAGGTAACCACTTTGTCTTTCCAAATTTCCCTCAAACATACAAAATAAAAAAACATATAATTTTTTTTCTATATTTATCTGCATGCTATGCACATTTCCTGTGCCTTGTATTTTTCACCGAACAATGTATCTGAGTAATCTTTCCATACTATTACAGAAATTTCTCATTATATTTCACAGTTGCACATTATTGCATTGCATTGGAAGACTATATATTGTGACAAGTACCCTATTAGTGGACGTTTAGATTATTTCTATGCTTTTCCA
>NW_012150618.1:8871111-8872769 GCF_000956105.1 Propithecus coquereli | reverse complement strand
CATTGAAGAATAGAGAAGAGAAAGTCGAATGCACTTAAATTAAACTCTGTATTTTAAATCTAAACAATTCATAAATCCAGAATTCGCCATGGCAAAATATTTCATGTCATGAGAGAGAAAGAAAGAATAGTTGAAATAATTTTGAAAACTAATGTAATATTTTGTTAAAAAAAAAACAAAAAAGAGAGAAGATATCCTATGAATCTGTGCAAAAATGGCAACACAGTGGCTCCCAGAAAAAAGTGAAGACATTCTCCATCACGGAATCCGGAATTGCCTTGTTACTTTCACACTGGATGATGGAATGTGCAGGAAGCAATTTCAAGTCAATGCCAAGCCTGGCACTCAAGATCTTTGCACACTTCCACTGGTTCTTGAAATCCTGCCATCATTATGTGTGTAAGAGCAAGCTAATCTATTGGAGAATATGAGACATGTGGGGCAGATATAACAAGCCAAAGCCATCTTAGACCAACTAGCCTCTAGCTGATCTGGCAGCTGACCCAGCCCATATTAATGAGCCTACTAACCAAGACCAAACTGCCCAGCTGCACCCAGGCCAAACTGCTCATCCATAACATCATGGGAAAAATAAATGGTGTTGTTTTAAGCCACCAATATTGGAGTGTTTTGTTACACTGCGAAGATAACTGAGATAGAGTTGCCAATTACATGTCAGCAAATGCAACATTTTCATGAACAAATTTCTCATTGATTGGTCTTTCTATAACAAGCTTGAATCACATCATTTGGTAGTCAATTATTCATATTCTGTTAGTTATTCACATGCACAATGTAGTAAAATTACTAAGTTAGCTTCCAGTCATTTGAAATGGTATCACGTGGACTGGGGACATTTTGACTTAGTCTAAAAAAATGTTTTGCTATAGCCAATGAAGAATATAAATAGGATTCTAGAGAGAAGACATATCCTACTTACTACAATAAATTGTTTTCAAGGACTTAGAACTTGTGGTAACATGCAAATAACAGAAAAACTAATGGGCTAAATCAAATCATTCTTATCTTCACAGGTCTATTAGCTTAGAATGTTACAATTTGTATAATAAAACAGTAGGAACGCAGTTAAAAAGAATATTCTATGTTTTATACTTTGTTTATTCAAGTGGATTTTCCTCTTATTTGGTATTAAATTAGCGAAATATTTCTGATATTTGACGGTCAATAACTCTCCCACTGACAGGCATCTATGTGCATAACGTAAGTCTCTGTGTGTTCAAAAATCTGAAATCAGGCTCCTGATTTATGTCTTAACTCCTTGCATTTTTTAAAACTAAACACATTAATGATTGTCTCCCAACATCAAGCACATGATTTGGGTTCACCATTCTGTGACCATGTTCTTTCATCTAACCTATTAGAAAGGAAAGTATTGTGAGTATAACTATGGATCGTAAAACCTAAAGAGGAAAATAAATATGGGAGGAAGATTTTTGAATATTTGACCTTCTATTAATAACATGGCACTTTATAATATAGAGAGCAGTATTTAGTTTTTCAAAAAATCATCCACACTTTCTTTACAGTATGCATTCCATCAGCAATGTCTGAGAATTCCTATTTGGCTGTGCCCTCTACTACACCAGGAATCATCGTTGTTAAAAATGTTACCAGGTGGAGTGCGGTGGCTCACGCCT
>NW_012150618.1:8865295-8867571 GCF_000956105.1 Propithecus coquereli | reverse complement strand
AAAATACTTTTTTCTAAATTTATCATTTATATTTTGACTTTGCTTATGTTATTTTTTGAAAGACAATTCAAATGTTTTTCATTTGCGATCACTAAATTTTCAAACCTTTCTTTTACGCCATCTGAATTTGCAAAAAGAAAGAGTTTTCCACTCTAGGAATCTGTAGCAAATTCTCTTAGATTTTGAGTAAATATTTACATGTAGACTCTTAAAACATTTGGATGTTATTTTCATATACATTGTGAGGCATAAATATAAGTCCATCATTATTTTTTCTAGATAGTTATGAAGTTGTCCTGCTCTATTTATGGATCGGCCCTTCTTTTCCCCCATTGACTTGAAAGCAACCTCACCCATATGCTAAATCCCCATATGAATTGGGACTTATTTCTGTACTTTCTATTATGTTTCATCGATCTGTATCATGCTGATTTAATTAGGTAAGTCTTTATAATATGCTTTAAATCTCATAAGTCTGTTCTACCCTCATTGCTCTTCTTTTTCAAAGTTTTCTCATTTATTCTTCTTTATTTTTCCTACATCAGATTTGGAGTCCATTTGTATTGTGCCCCACTTCTTCAAAAAAGATGTAGGAGTCATTTTAATATACTACTGTTGGGTACGAAAAATCTAGAGGGGAAATTGATGATATCTTACAAAACTGCGTGTGCATTTATCCTTTGAGCAAGTAATCCTAATTCTAGAGATTTATTAGTAAAAAGGTAAAATGACATATGAACAAGACAAGTCATTGTGACACTGATTACAATAGCAAAAAGCTGGAAAGCCCCAAATTATTGTCAATAGGAGGCTGGTTGAATAAAATATGTCTACCTACACAATTTAGCAGTAGGTAGCTGTTTGGATTGAGTTTTATTTCTATGTACGATGATGGAGTGACTAGTTAAGTGGTATCTAATGGATTTTTTAATTTCCTTTGTTTCTCTGACTTTTTACCTCTTGTCACTTGATTTTGGTGCATTTTGTCTTTCCCTCTTCATCTGTGGGTTAAAATGATCTAGCTAATTGTACAAATCAAAAACAGCTTTTATGTTTATTAATTCTATAGTTTTTTCTGTTTTATAATGTATTTTGTGGTTTTTTTTCCAACCTCTTGATTCAGATACTTAATTATTTGTTTTCAATTTCCTCTTTTGTTATACAAATATATGAGCCTATAAATTTCTTTTAAGCATTCTTTCAATGAATTTCATAGTTATTTTATGTAACGTCTTTACTATTGTTATTTTCTAGAATTTCTGAAATTCTGGTTTGCATTTTATATTGACTCTAGAGATGTTTACAAGTTGTTTGTTTGTTTTAATTTTGAGGCGAAAATGTCTTTTTGTTTTCTGGTTTTGTTACCATTTTCTATTTTTAGCACATTTCAATCAGAGAAATTTACTATTTACATTTTCTGTAAAGTTTTAAGGTCGCTTCCTGAGTTTTTAAATGGTCAATTTTCATGAATGCAGCAAGGAAACTTAAGAATAGTTATTCTTTATCTTTAGCGATCAAAATTTGCTGTATACCAATCAGAGGCACTTTTTAAATACATTATTTAGGTCATTGATAGTCTCGCAGTTTGTCTAGTTTGGTCTGTCATAGACTAAGAGAGGTAAATTAAATTCATCTACTTCTAGTGAATGGATATATTTCTTCTTTTATCTCCTATTATTTTCTTAGCTACGTCTGTTTAATCTCCATTGTAAATTCCTCATATTAGCATTATGAAGGGGCTTTCTCTTCTGCTTAGAATAATTTTTGGCCCAAATTACATTTTGTTTAATTTCTTAAAGTCAAGACCTGCACATTATTTTTATTTACAATGGGCCTGGAAATACATTTGCTCATTTTTTTCCCCAAAATTTTGTGGATTATTTTACTTACTGATCTAGTTTTCAATCTAGGGTTAGGTTTCCCTTATGGTCCAATCTGAAAATCCATTTCTTTTGATGGCAAATTAGATCCATTAATATTTGTTGACAAGCAGATGTCAATAAATATTGCTCTGCCAGAAATACCTGTCTGCTGCCCCACTCAGATGTGTGCTCTTAGGGAATCTTCCTTTTAGGTTTGAGATATTACCTCTTCGCCTTCTCTTTTCTAAGTATCTCTGCTCTATTCTCTACAGAGTTTTTCCTGGTGATCACATATATTTTTCAGTAATCAGCTCTGTAAAAATATTTTTTAAATCTATTTAAGGTATACATCAATCAAGTAATAAAAAGTATTTTTGCATGATTTATGAAATCATACTCAATGCTTCATGGGCC
>NW_012150618.1:8860780-8861890 GCF_000956105.1 Propithecus coquereli | reverse complement strand
ATTATCATAAGTATATGTTATTAAAGAGTATTCCTTTACTCAGACTAGATTGGGTTCTGTAAGACTTGATTTTTATCCTGAAAATATATGCAAGGATCCATGTCCATTCATTCATTCCACAAATATTTATTAGATACCATCTCTATGCCAGATATTTTTGAAAGCTCTGCAAATACAAAAATTAACAAAACTAAAAAGTTCCTACCCTCAGGGAGCTCTCTTTAAAATGGGAGGGAAGAATTACCAATTAAATGATACTTCCAATGGTGATAAGTGCTCTAGAGAGAAATAAAACAGGCTAAAAGTTTAGTGAGTGGTGGAAGAAGGGAGTTGCTATTTGCTAGGGAAAGACCAATCTGATGATGCTTGAGGAGGTACTTGAAGGGCATGAGAGAGCAAGGTACTTAGCTCACTGGAGGAAAAGTGGTCCAAGAAAAGGAAGAAAAAGGGCAACAGCCATGGGACAAGATTATGTATCCATTTCTTACAAATCCAATGAGGCTGGAGTGACGTTAGGCACATGTGCTAGGGTCAAGCCACATAGTGTCTTTAAGGCTACTGTAGACTTTTGCTTTTTCTTTGACTGAGAAGAGAAGCCATTGGATGGCTTTGAGCAGAGAAGTGACATGATCTGACCGTTTTATAATTTACCCTTTCTGCTCCATGGAAAAGATACAAAGGGTAAGAAGTAACACCAGTTAGAAGACTATACAGTTATCCAGTTAAGAGACAATTGTATATAATATCTTGGACCAGCAGGAGTAGCACTGGACATGACCAAAGGGTGACTGGATAAACAAGTCTGGAGTTCAAGGGAGAAGACTAGATCGGAGATATAAATTTGAGGGACTATACCATATAAGTGGTGTGTAAAGCCTCAAAATTGGATGAAATCACTTTCTGAGTGGGTGTGGATAGAAAATAAAGTGTTGAGGAAGACAGGAGAAGAATTATTTAAGAAACTGAGAAGTAAAGCCGGAGAGATCAGAGGTAAACCAGGAGAATGTGATGTCTCAGAAAACAGATGAAGAAGGTGTACCAGGAAGGAAGGAGAGACTGCTCTACTGTGTCAAATGCTGCTGATAGGTTAAGTAAGGGGAAGACTGAGAA
>NW_012150618.1:8856525-8857668 GCF_000956105.1 Propithecus coquereli | reverse complement strand
AATTTTTCCATTTATATTTCAATTATTTTTATAGGCATTACCTCATCTCAAGGCTACTGATTCTCTCAACTTTCCAACCAAAAGAAAAAAATGTATACTATGTGAATATGCTTTTTAAAATCATTCCTAATTCATTTTTATCAAATTATTGCATTATGGTGTGTCTTCTGTTGTGATTTTATCCAATCTATAAAATAGAATTGCAGGAATGACTTTGTAACTTGTAGTTTATCTCAAGTAGACAGCCATATACAGATGAAATTCTCTTGGTCCTTTATGATGCAATTTGGGCTCTCAGTTGTTAAGGTCCATAAGATTTACCAAGAGAGCAGGTTCAATTTGAAGATTCCATATATTCTGACCCGGTAGGTCTGCACATTTAATAAGTTCCCCTCCGCCAGTTAGTAGAATACAGGTGATTTCAAAGAGCAGATTTGGAGAAATACTACGCAACAGAAGGTCACAAAGAGAAGCATCTGGCATTGCCTATAACTGTGGCTGTTTCTTTTTGAACAAAGAAAGAAGACAGACTTCTGAAATTAAGAGAAACATTATCAGATTACAGTGTGAAAAAGAATGAATCAGGGATGGAATAAAATAAAGACACACCTACGTATGCTGCCGGTCTCCACTAACAGTTGACTGAAATCAACAGCTGCATAGTCAAGCAGGGTCTGGAGATACTTCTCCCTGATGTAAGATCCATGCTGTAGGGACAAGGTCTTCTTCCTCAATGCCATTTCTTTTCCTGTGTCCACTCACACACACACACACACACACACAAAAGTTTCAAGAGATAGTGGCCTTTTAAAAGACCATGTAAAACTGCAATCTCCACTTTAAGGTAGGCTCTCAACACATTCCCTGTGGGAATCATGTCCTTCCCTAACGACCCCAAAACTCTGGGCTGTACCATCTGTGTTTTTACCTCCCATGGCTGACTCTTCATTCAAATGTAGTCAGTTCAAGAGGAAGAAGGAAAAATCATCAGCTCTTTCAATACTTAAACATAAGTATGAGGACATTCTCTTTCAAAATGCCTCTAATACATATCTAAGATTACACAGTAAATGAGTCTACACTAATTTAAATTTTATCTCTGGAAATGTCATCACCAATGTGTTGTTAAATATGACTTAAACC
>NW_012150618.1:8855589-8856213 GCF_000956105.1 Propithecus coquereli | reverse complement strand
TTCTAGGGCTAGTCCCTATGTAACATTCTTTCTTTCCAAAATTTTCAGAATGTTTTACACCGGCTTGTCTTTTCAGATAACAAAGTCAATTATTCTAGTTTTATATGTTCTATCTATATATGTTTTATTATCTTCTAGGGCTAGTCCCTATGTAACATTCTTTCTTTCCGAAATTTTCAGAATGTTTTACACCAGCTTGTCTTTTCAGATAACAAAGTCTGTTTTTGTTGCAGTTTTGTACAGTGATTGAGAAAATCAACTCTAATTACAGTCTGCATAGGTTCAAAATCTCGGTTCCCTTACATAATAGCTCTATAACATTGGGCAAGTTAGTGAACTCTCCACACCTCAGTTTTGCATTTGCAAAATGGGTATGATAATAGAACCTGCCACATAGAGCTGTTGTAATAATAGAGTGAATGATGAAATATATGTAAGGCACTTAGATTAGTACCTGGTGACATAATATAGAATATTGTATAGAAGTGTTTTCTACTATTATTTAGTGACAACCACTTTGCTAAACTTTATATGCATCTTATCACCGGATCTCTGCATGATCCTAGTTCTCAGGATTCTCCCTTTATGATATAATGATCTTGTGAAAACTAATCAAATTAAAAT
>NW_012150618.1:8850158-8851694 GCF_000956105.1 Propithecus coquereli | reverse complement strand
AAAAAGCACTACATGAAAAGACAATGAACCAATATCTAAGTATGAAAAGTTGGATTCAGTGACCCTAAAAATCTGAGGCTCCAAAACAATTGGCTCCAAATAAGAAGGAAGTAGAAGTGGACTTTCTTTTTCTTAGGCCATTTTTAAAACACTTGTATGACATTAACTATCCCTGCAAATAATTTCCACTAGGTCAAGTAAATGGGAGCCAACAATTGGCCACAGTTTAAGATTTCTGGAGTACCATTTAGGGAGCACAATATGGCATTTTAATACCCTAAAAACTTTTTTACAAGCAAGAATCTTCCCTTTGAATTTTGCCACAGCCTAGTCATTCATGTACAAAATAATAATTTCCTCTCAGTGACTAAGGCTTTCCCTCATCCCTGTCCTCATTCTACAGACTGGTTTAATGCCAAGGGATACCATGAGGTTATAATGTCACTATCCTAGAACTCCAGGGGAACCTCAGAGCTGAAACAGAAAGTAGTTAGCCCAGGAGCACCAATTTGTGACAAGGTCAACCTTCAGCTGGCTGTGGTAAAGTAGGAATAATCCCAGATGGGGCATCAGAAGTCCTGGGTTCAAATCTAGATTATTCCGATTTCTACATGTGCAATCGGAAGCAAATCACTCTACCTTCTAAGCCTATTTCCTCACTGTGAAACACTGTATGTGAAAAATCTGTGCTTATCCAGCAGTTAACTGTGGCAGAATCTAAACCTAACTGTTGAGATTACAGAATCCCTCACTTAATTTCTACCCTCATTCACCCTGGAAGGTACTGCTCCTCCAGGGCATACACAGCTTTAGTAAATGTCTTATTTGTTGCACATTGTGGGTGTGCAAAGCCCTGATATAAATTTGATGTGCAGTTCACTTAGTGCCAGGAGAAGTAATTTCATAAATGTTACTGATTTGAATGAAAATAATAGCAAACACAATGTGCCAGCCACTGTTCTAAGTGCATTACCTGTATTATTTTATTTAATCCACACAATAAGTTAATGAAAAAAGAATTAATTTCTTTTTCTATGGCTAAAGGCACAGGCAACAAAGAGAATGGAATCCCTTGTGTTTTAGAAATGCTTCTAAAATAATGAGAAGCCTGGATTTTGTGCAGCTGTTCTTTTTGCATCCCCTCAGCTACAATTTGTTTTAAGAATACAGGAATCACTCCAAATCTCCAGGATGCAGAATTCCAAAGAAATGATCCAGGTGGCTGGCTATTTAAGAGAGGTGTATAAAAGCTAGAACTATAAGCTTTCTTAGTAAGGAAGAGAAAATGTCAACTTAATTCAATCGCAGTACCACTAATCAAAACAATTTTTCTATAAATCACTGGGGATTATAAAGGACAAAGAAAAATTTTCTTTTTTTCACTTCTATGCTTTCTTGATTTGGTGTATACTCCAAATCAAGGTCTTTTTTTAGTATTGATGACCAGAATAGTCTTTTCTCAAATTCTATCAGATAGTCGAAAATATTAAGCAGATCTCATTCAAAGATGTCAAGAAGACACAGAATAAAGACAGG
>NW_012150618.1:8847097-8848733 GCF_000956105.1 Propithecus coquereli | reverse complement strand
ACTTTCCATAGAGGTTTTACTAATGTGTAGTCCCACCAACAGTGTATAAGTGTCCCTTTCTCTCTGCATCCATGCCAGCATTTATTGTTTTTAGACTTTTTAATAAAAACCATTCTAACTGGGGCAAAGTGATAACTCATTGTGGTTTTAATTTTCATTTCCCTGATGATTAGAAACTTTGAACATTTTTTGTCTCCATTTGTCTATCTTCTTTTGCAAAGCTTCTTTCTGTTCATGCCTTTTACCTACTTTTTAATGGGGTCCCTTGTTTTTTTCTTGCTGATTTGAGTTCTTTGTAGAATCTGGTTATTAGCCCTTTATCAAATACATAGCTTGTGAATATTTTCTCCAATTCTGTAGGTTGTCTATTTGCTATGCTGATTGTTTCCTTAGCTGAGCAGAAGATTTTTAATTTAATCAAGTCCCATTTAATTATTTTTGCTTTTGCCATTGGGGTCTTAATCATAAATTCTTTGACCAGACCAAAAACTAGAAAGGTTTTTCTTACATTTTCTTCTATTATTCTTATAGTTTCATGCCTTACATTTAAGTCTTTTATCCATCTTATATAATTAATTTTTGTAAGTGATGAGAGATAGGGGTCCTGTTTCATTCTTCTGTATATGTGACTATCCAATTTTCCCAACACCGTTTATTGAATAGAAATTCCTTTCCCCAGTGTACACTGTTGTCTGCTTTGTCAAAGACGAGTTGGCTCCAGGTAGATGGTTTTATTTCTTAGTTCTCTATTCTGTTCCATTGGTCTCTATTTTTGTACCATCACCGTAATGTTTTGGTTACTATAGCCTTATAATATAGTTTGAAGTCTGGTAACGAGTTGCCTCCAGATTGTTCTTTTCGCTTAAGATTGTTTTGGCTATTCAGGCTCTTTTTGGGTTCCAAACAAAGTGTAGAATTATTTTTTCTATATCTTTAAAATATGGCATTAAATCTGTAAATCACTTTGGGTAGTATGGACATTTTAACAATATTGATTCAACTGATCCATGAGCATGATATACTTTTCCATTTGTTCGTGTCATCTGCAATTTCTTTCCCCAGTGTTTCAAATTCTCTTTGTAGAGATCTTTCACCTCCTTGGTTAAGTATATTCCTAGGTATTTTATTTTCTTTGTAGCTATTGTGAATGGTGTTGAGTCTTTGACTTGTCTCTCAGCTAGACTGAGAGGTGTGTAGGAATTGGTGTATAGGAATGCTACTGATCTGTGTACATTGCTTTTGTAACCTGAGCGTTTGCTGAATTTATTTATCAATTCCAGGAGTCTCTTGGTGTAGTCTTTGAGGTTTTCTAGATATAAGATCATATCATTAGCAAAAAGTGATAGTTTGGCCTCCTCTTTCCCGATTTGGTTACCCTTTGTTTCTTTCTCTCTCTTTCCGTCTCTCTCTCTCTCTTTTATTACTGATTGCTCTGGCTAGGACATTTGGCACTATGTTGAATAGAAGTTGTGACAGTGGGTATGCTTGTCTTGTTCCAGTTCTTAGTGGGAATGCTTTCAAATTTTCCCCATTCAGTATGATGCCAGCTGTGGGTTTGTCATATATGGCTTTTTTTGTTTTGAGGTATGTTCCTTCTATGATTAGTTTTTTGAGGGTTTTTTATCATGTGAGGGTG
>NW_012150618.1:8828387-8846212 GCF_000956105.1 Propithecus coquereli | reverse complement strand
TGCTGAATTTCATAATTTTTGATAGCTTGTGTTTCCTTTGTTGTTCAGTTTGGAGAATCTTTTAATTTCCATCTTAATTTTATTACTGACCCCATCATTGTTCAGCAGCAGGTTGTTTAATTTCCAAGACTCTGTGTAGAATTGGGTGCTTCTCTTGGAGTTGATTTCTAGTTTTACGCCCTGTGACTTGAGAAGATATATAGCATGATTTCTAGTTTTTTGAATTTGTTGAGACATGTTTTGTGGCCTAAGATATGATCAATCTTGGAGACTGTTCCATCTGCTGATGATAAGAATACATATTCAGTAGTTTTTGAGTAAAATGTCCTGTAAATGTCCGTGAGGCCCCTTTTTGCTAGAGTCCCATTTAAATCCAGTGTTTTTTCATTTATTTTTTCCTTGTATTATCTGTCCAGTTCTGTCAATGGGGTGTTGAAGTCCCCAGAAATTATGATGTTGCTGTTTATCTCTTTGCTTAGATCTAGTAGAATTTGCTTCATGAATCTGGTGTGTTAGGTGCATAATATTTAGGATTATTATGTTTTCTTGTTGAATTGTTCCCTTTACCATTATATAATGACTATCTTCATCTTTCCTTACTATTATTGATTTAAAGCCAATTTCATTTTATGTGAGAATAGCTACATCTGCTTTCTTTTGGTTTCCATTTGCTTGGAATATTTTTCTGTTCCTTCACCTTGAGTCTGCATGAGTCCTTGTGGATTACATGTGTTTGCTGGAGACAGCAGATATTTCATTTGTATTTTTTATCCACTCAGCCAGCCTATGTGTCTTGAGTGGGGCATTCAGACCATTCACATTGATTGATAGAAGTGATATGTGGGGTGTTGTTCTGTTCATCCTGTTGGCTAGTACTTTATGGGGTTTTTTGCCTCTTATGTTACTATTTGTTATGATCTCTGAGCCTTAGCTTTTGGGTGGTTTTATACTAGTGGATGTCTATTGTTCTAATCCATGTATACAATGTGGTTCTGAGTATTTCCTGCAAGGCAGGTCTGGTCTTGACAAATTCCCTCAGTGTCTGCTTGTCTGCAAAAGTGTTTATTTCTCCTTCATATACTGAACTCAGTTTTTAAGAAAACAAAATTCTAGGCTGGCAGTTAGTCCTGTTTAAGAAGACTGAAGATGGGGCCTTAATCCCTTCTGGTTTGTAAGGTCTCCATTGAGAAATCTGTCATTGGCCTGATGGGATTTCCTTTGTAAGTTATTTGATGTTTTCACCTCACAGCTCATAGGAGTTTTTCCTTTGTGTTGACTTTGGCCAGTCTGATAACTATGTGTTTTGGCAATTGACTCTTTGCAATGAATCTTCCATGTGTTTGTTGAGCTTCTTGTACCTGGGTGTGTAAATATCTAGCAAGACCAAGGAAGTTTTTTTCAAATATTCCCTCAAATACGTTTTCCAGGCCTTGTGTGTTTTCTTCTTCACCCTTAGGGATGCCTCTGATTCTTATATTTGTCTGATTCACATAATCCCATATTTCTTGCAGGCTTTGTTCATTCCTCTTAATTCTTTGTTTTTTATTTTTGACTAAGTTAATTCTAAAGAATTTTCTTCAAGCTCTGATATTCAAGATTCTTTCTTCCGCCTGGTCTAGTCTATTCTTAAAACTTTCCACTGTGTTTTGTATTTCCTTAAATGAATTTTTTTATTTTCAGAAGTTCTATTTGGGTTTTTTTTAATATGTCAATCTCTTTAGTGAATTTTTCATTCATTTCCTGAATCATTTTTCTGGTTTCTTTGAGTTGGTTTTCCATATTCTCTTGGATTTCATTGAGCTTCTTTACAATCCATATTTGGAATTCTTTATCTGTCATTTCAGTATTTACATTTAGTTGCTTTCCATTGCTAGAGAGCTGGTGTTCCCCTTCAGGGGTGTCCTTTCACTCTGATTTTTCGTACTTCTGAAGTTCTTTTGTTGATTCCTTCTCATCTGAAGTAGCTGTCACCTCATATTTTTGGATTTTCTTTTGTTTAGATGGGACTTCCCCCTCCCCCATAAGGGTATTCTGTAGCATATATTGGGTAAGAACATTGGTCTTTGCTTGTGAGTGTTTTGATGGTGGTCTAGCCTCTAGATGGATGCCTTGGTTATAGATATCCTTAGTGCAGTGGTTTTCTCAGTTGCTAGTTGTCCGTAGGCTGTAGGTGTGGTGAACTATGTGTGTGGGCAGATTCCCTGTCTCACTTTGATGAGGGAGATGAAGATCTTTGAAATCCTTTTCTTTTCCTAGCCCTGTGGTCTTCCCAACAGTGTGAATTGTATTGGCATGCCCAGTTTAATCTATGAGACAGCAGGTGGGGCTTGTGGGTAAAAATCAACTACACCCTGTATGATTGAGTCAGTAAATGTTGTAAAGCAGCAGTCCCCAAACTTTTTAGCACAAGGGACCAGTTTCATGGAAGACAATTTTTCCATGGATGGGGCAGGGGCAAGGGAGGCAGAGCTCAGGCAGTGATGCAATTGATCGGGAGAGGCTGTAAATACAGATAAAGCTTCCCTTGCTCACCCAATGCTCACCTCCTGCTGTGTGCCTCCCTTCCCACCCTGTTTCCTATGTTTCATGGAAGATAATTTTTCTGCGGGCAGGGAGTGTGGTGGAGCTCTGCAGCCCTGTGCCTAATAAGCCACGGACTGGTACTGGTCCGCAACCTGGGGGTGGGGGACCACATTTGTAAAGGGTTGTGCAAATTGACCTCCCTGTCAGTAGGTGGCACTAACCAGAAGGAACAAGCTGCAGTGTTGTTTTTGGGACTTGTGACTAACTCTAGGCCCTCAGGAAAATCACTCAATGCCCCAAGTGGTGGGTGGGGCCCTGGAACTTCCAGGTGAGTTCTTATTCTCCACCACAGCAGAGGCAGGTGGGGGAGTGGGGCTGGGTGGGGCTGGGCTGGGTGAGCCTGCCCTCAGGCTCCACAAAAGCTGACAAGGTAGCTCTTTTGGAAGGGTCAAAAGTCCAATTCAGGCTTCTGGGGAAAGCAGCCAGAGAGGGGCTGAAGTGGCCCCACCTAGCCGGAAAGTCTGCTTATGGGGAAGGGGCTGTAGATTCACAATCTGGCTCTGAGGGGCCATTTCACTCTTCTCCTCCTCCCCTGTTCTGCGTGTGGTCTCTCTCCTGCATCCGCTGGCAGGCAGGAGCTCAAACTAGTAATAGCTGCACTCCCTCACGATGGCGCCGCAGGCTGGGAGCTTCCTTGTCCAGGATCCCACCCTGGGCTGAGAGTGTGGCCTTCCTTCGAGGGAAGGGTGTTCCACAAGTGTGCTGCACCTAGGACCCATGCTGCGCTCCTTTTTCAGTTCTGCCCGTGCAGGCTCCTTGCCTTGCAAGATTTGTTCACAGATCTCCCCTCAGTGTCTCCAAGCAACATGATTAAGTCCTGGGAGTACAGGATCTGGCCTGTGGGCCTGTCCCCAGGTCCCCCCAAATCAATCCCTTACCGTGCCAGGGAGAAGCACATTGGTTCCTAGTTGTGTATGGGGTCCACGAGCAGGTTTGATGTCCCTCTGCTTTGGGGTGTACCCTGCTCTGATGGAGCAACTGGGCCAGTAGTGCCAGGGAGGGCCAGTGAGAAGGGATCTCACAGCATAAGCACCCCTTAGTCCACTGCAGATTGAAAGGTTTGAGCCTCGCTCTGTGTGGTGGAAGTACCAAAGAGGGGAAGTAACCGTTCCTGAAAGCCCTGGCTCAATCATGTCTCTCTCAGCAGGCAGAGGCAGGGGAGGGGAAAGGGAGGAAAAGAATCTGTATGGAGAAATGCTAGCACTCTGGGCACCTCTGTCCTTCTCTCTGGAAGGCAGCCCACCCAGAATATCCAGGTTCTCGCATCACGCAAATCCCCCAGGCCCCTCTGGACCCCTGTAGCTCCTACAGTCTGGGCTGAAGTTGCAAAATGTTTGTGCGGGAACAAGCGAGATGATAACTGAGGGTCCCCTGGGGAGGACAAAGGTGCATGGTGGGTGAAGAAGCAATATGATACCTGCCATCTAGGCTGGGGTCTGTGGTTGATGGGAAGTGCCCCAAGGGAGCTCCCAGCCTGGTGCTTTGTCCTCAAGAAGCTCGCAATTCCCTGGCAGCAGCAGCTTTGGGGCTTGTGAGGGTAGAAAGGCTCTCCAGCAGCTCGGGAGCCTACTGAGTGCCAGAGATGTGAGGGAGGGAGAAACACACCACTTCACCTCCCCTTCTCACTGTACTCCGTGCTTCTCAGGGCATGATCTCTGCTGATATCTTGCTGCTTCTTCTAAAGCTCTCGCATGGCAGAAATACTCTCCAGGGATTAGGGGGATCCGGGGGTAAACTCGCAACTAAAGGACACGGGGAGCACTGTAGGGGGGAAGGGCATGCCCCTGACCCTTGCTTGTGTGAGGCAAAGACATAAAGTGTAATCTTAATGTTTGTACCCTCATAATACCCTGAAATTAAAAAAAAAATCACACCAAGTCTAGCTTTACCTCCAGCAAAACTGAAAACAAAGTATCCATTATTTGTGTGAAATATATTGGATTTTGTAAATATTCTTAATGAATTCATCCATCAGTCACATACATAGAATGAAACAGAAAGCACCAAGACTGCCTCTTTTCCTCCCATCATCTCTTCCTTGATTTTTAAGTCTCCTGGGGATTCTCTTTCCTTTCTTTCTCTGTGCCTATAGTCTCACCTATACAAGAGGTTAAGGCAGGAAGATCACTTGAACCCAGGAGTTGGAGTCCAGCCTGCAACAGCAACACTGCAAGATCTCCTATCTTTAAAAAAATTTTTTTTGGATGTTCTCATCACAAAGAAATACTAAATGTTTAAGACAATGAAAAAAAAAATAAAACTCATTTTTTAATGTTTTCTTTTTAATTGTAATATCTTAATACAAATTGAAGAACTATATGACTATGTTGCCAATGCCTACATTTCCACATAAATTGGATTCTCTTTCACTGCATAATTAATTTTAGAAGGGAAATTGTGCTCCTCTATCTCTAAGTTTATCTATTATTGTTAAAGATATTTTATATCCATATAGTTTTAAATCAGTTTAAGGCATATTATTTTACTGTTTAGAATGAGGTGATTATTAATTGCTTAAGTCACTCTGTACCAATATAATATAACAAACTGCGGTTACGATTTATTTGGAATATACAATTAAGAGTTTAAGGTTTGTGCTAAATAAGATAAAACAGGGTCATATTCCACCTTATTATATTTGTACATACAATTATCTCTAAAATTTTGAATTATAAAAATTATTAAGCATTATTCTGATAAAGAAATGGGGAACATTGAAGAACAAAGGAAAAATGTTTAGACAGAGGAAGACAGGGAGAGGGAGAGAAAGAAATCTAACCACAGGTGTATTTAAAGGACCAATGACAAAAGAGAGCTTGGTGAAAGAAAACATGAGCCCAAATAGAAGGACTGAAAATATTTCCATATTTCCAAACCAAAGAGTTGAAGTTTGAGTGAAATAAAGAAAAGACTAGGGGAAGGGTAACAAAAGCAGACTTTCAGAGACTCTCTAACCATTAAAGGACTTTGGACTTCATCCTAAATCACTCGTTCTCAAACCTGAATGTGCATTGGAATCACCTGAAAAGTTTGTTAAGCCCGAGTGCTGGACCCCACCTCTAGAGTTTCTGATATAATAGGTCTACGGTGAGGTCTGAATATTTGCAGAGTTAGTAAATTCCTTGGAAATGCTAAAGATGTTGATCCATAGATCACATTTTGAGAGACTGTTTTAAAAGAAACCTCTGAAGAACTTTTAACAGGGGAGAGACTTGCTCTTTAGAAAACTCACTTTTGCTACAGAATGGAAAATGGATTCAAGACGAGGACGTGCGGAGGAGATCCAGAAGTGGTTGCGGTGGTGCAGGCACGGCGGCAGAGGAGGAAACAAGCACAGCCACAAGCTTTTGACCGGCAGATGTAAAGATTGTTCTCAAGGTTCTAGCTTGAGCGCCCGCCCGGGGGGAATGGTCGTGACATTGTCTACAATAACACTGGCAAAGGGGCCAATTTCAGGGAGAGGACAGTGTGCGACATGTAAAGGTAAAGTACTAGTGGTGGGTGTTCTGGTAAGTGTTTCACCTGCTCTCTGTGGGGAGTGGGGGAGGGGAGGAGCGCCCTAGTTTGTAGCCCTAATTTGCATGGGGGTAAAGACTCCTTCCATAGCCAATTTTGAGCGACCGATGTGCTTTCACAGAGGAGGGAAGAGATGTGCAGTAACAAACCATTATATAGCATCTCCACCCTATAGATACAAAGTGAAACTCTGCATAGGAGTGCTCCATAGGAGTTGTGGGCAGAACTTAGGTGCATGTTAAGTCACGAGTGGAGCAGTAAGGTTCAGTCAGACAAACAAACCACAGGCAAGGTTCTATTTGTGACACCAGATCACAGTCTAGGTAAGCCCATGGGTGACCAAGGAGCATAGGTCTCAAGACATATGGGAGGACAGGTGTGGAAGGCGGCAGTCCTCAAAGAACAAACAGAATCACAAAGGGTAGGGTATAGTGAGATCAGTAATCAGATAGCAGGCTTGTAGTGACCCCGCCGTGGTTCAGGGTTCTTATCTTCCCCGAAAAGCAATAGCTAGAATAAATTTGTGGCTTATTATTAAGTAACAGAGATATTAGATCACTTAAACAGGGTTATGGTATGAGGCAGGAGTCCAAGTAATGTAAACAGGGCACTCGATGGAGGTCAGTTTCAAGAAAAGTCAAAAACCTAGTTATCCTGACTGGTGTCCAAGACACACCACCAGCAAGAGTAAAAATACCCAGCTGTGTAATATTGGGATGAATCTGGACCTTGTATTATGATAGACTCTAGGGTCTAAGATATTCAAGAGGGTTTTATACATTCCAGGTGAGGCTAAAGGAGGGTTTTAAAGGCTGAGAATCAAGGAGGGTGTGATAATCGTACAGCTCGTTTGCACTAGTACCTCCAGATTACCCTTCAGAGTGTCTCTCCCTTATCACTTGTCACTGTTCATGGGCAAAAGACTTTTATTCCCAGGATAGAAAAGAAAGATGCTTCTCAAAAATGCAGTTTTAATATGTGTTTCTTATGCTCACTGGTTAGTAGATTTCACTAGTAAAATGAAAATGTAATAAATCATAGGCCCCATCAAGTCCTAAATACAAAGAGAGAGCTTGAGTGCCCTAATGTTAAATGTGCTTTATGAAAGTATTGATTGGAGTAGTCAAAAATCATCTACTTATAGATGACAGAGTAAATAAATTCAATGAAAGCAATTGCAAAAGTATCTGAATTGGTAAGATTGTAAGGAGGAAAAGGAAACAGAACAATTTTGTTTTCTAAATATTGCACCATTTTAGATTTTTTTCCTACATTGAAATCCCTTATACTCAACTAAAAAGCATGAAAAAAATCTTGGTCTAGTTCTTGCGCTGAAACAAATCATTTTAGCTTGCTGCTTGTATATTTAGAGCAGTTATAGCAATACAAATTAATTTGTTTTAAATCAATAGATTTCAAAAGCCAAACTGAATATATTTCGAAAGCCAACTTGAATATATTTCTGTTAAGGAAAAAAATGAAAAGAAATTGTCTATCCAAAATAACGTATAAAGACTCAAGGATTTCAGAATACTACCATAAACAGAAAAAAAAAAAAATTGTTTTGTTTTCCCTAGCACTGTTTTTATAGCACTCTTTGTTGTTTTTACTTGATTTTTTAGACTGTTCCTTTAAAAAGAAAAAGAAATCAGTCATTCCATTTGGTTTCTATGGTAACAAAAACTAATTTCTGGGTTTCTTCATGAGCTATGATCATGTTGAAACCAAAGAGGGCTCATGGGTCTTGCAAAATTCATAAGTCCTGAACAAATAGGACTGCCATCTTCTGGCATTTGTCTGAAATGACAGTTAATTGTACCAATTCTGCCTCCTAATTATAAGATTTTTTCCCCCTCATATTTCCACTTGCTATTTCTAATATAGCATTATGATGTGGTACGTCCTCAGACAGTTCTTGGGTGACCTCATCAAGTTGCAAATAAGCCATTTGTCCCAAAGGGAACATGAAGAAGTAAGGATATCGTAATATAAATGTTTACTCCAGGAAGTTGGAAGATAAATACACTGGGTACTGAAAGGATCAAAATCTCTCTGCTTCTTTCAAGAGGTTATTTAATCATTTTAGAATCAAAACAATTCAAAGCATGAGCCATGCGGTTCAAGGGAAATTTCACCAGTGATTACTTTAACAGCATTTTTCTCTCATAGGAAAGAACAGAGAGAAAACTAATGGAAGAGGGCATATAGGATCTGCAGACTTCCTCTCACCCTTTACAGCTGACAGCAGTGACTTATGAGGTGTTACAGAGTAAAACAGAGTTACCGTAAGAGCTGTCCAAATAACTTATGGCACTGAATCACAACACCATCTTCAGAAGATAATTCATGTCACCAGTGAATGTTCAGTAATATGGATTTTCTCCAAAACACCATATTTAACAGGCAATGCCATTGAGAGGTGAATTTAATGGCAAAGTGAATTATTTAATAGAATTGAACTGTACTCCAACATGGAACAAGAGCTGATTAAAATGTATGCATAGTTGATAAAATCATTTAAATTAAATACTTGATGCAAATAGCAAATAATAATCATTCGAAAATGTTCAGCTGCTAACCAAATCAAAGATTAAAGGAAATAAAGAATAATAGAATTAGAATTTGGATATATTTCAACACTACCTTTTTGTTATCACAGACATAATAGTAAATTAAATTTTTAGTGTATAATGCGGATATTTATTCTATCAGAATAGTTTATTGCTGCAATATCTATTCTGTACAAAATTAGGCACATAAATAATTACTTGAATAAATGAAAATTTTGTGAAACCTTTAATTTATGAATTAAAAGACTATGTATAGGCTGTCCCCAAAAGTGAGCTAGAATCTGCTCAATAATTGGTTAACTGAAATAACCATGGAACATTATAATACGCAATAATAGAAGTAACATGTCATTATTGATCCCTTTAAACAATATGACTACTACTTTTTTTTTCAAGTCTGAAAAAGACCAAAATGGGATTTTAATGCCCTTACCCGCAGATCATGGCTCTGTGAGAAGAGTTGGAATATTTTAATCAGTTCTTGTTCTTGGCTCCATGATCGGTGTGACGTTCTGTCCTAGTATAAATCCTCAACTATGATCATTGCTAAGTTTATCTGGTCAGTTTATCCTGCATAACTACACGCATTTCTCTGCAATTGGTAATGCTAGTGTATTTCTCTGCACTCTGTTGAGGTCAAGTTTGTCTTTCTGAAATTTGAGAATCAGAGTGCCCTTGCTCTCTTTCCAAATCAAATAGTTTTCCACTTCACAGATTGTCTCAATAAAAGAGCTAATTGTACCAGCTATAAGTCTTATATACAGGCAATTATTAAAGTAAAAAATAAGTATCTAGTAAAATTCCGTGTATTCTATTGAACAGCCTGTGTGTTCTATTTATCTCTAAATTACATTTTGCATTCACTATCTTCTTTCAATTCTCACTTCAACACCTTAGCTCAGGTTCTCACAGCTTTTCATCTGTGCTATCCCAGGCAATAATCTCCATTGTTTTCCTAACAACTCCCTCTACAAGCTATTGTACATGCTACTTTCATATTAGTCACCTAAAGAAACAACTGTGATTAAGTCACTCCTTTACTCAAAGTCAATGAATGTCCTTTACTTGTAACACAGAATCTAGTCTTAGCATGCCATTCAAACTGTGCACAGTCTGACACCAGTTTACCTTCCTAACTCTCGCTTCTATAATTTTATTTGGGAAGTCAACATTCCATCCAAAATAGACCCATTACCATTCCCAAGACATGCCTATTACACAATAGTCATTCCTTCCACTTGATGTTACCTTATCCCAGCTCTCCACTTATTACATCCTAACCATCCTTCAAGGCCCTATTTAAATGCTATCAGCTCTTTAAACTTCTTCTGATAAACCAGAAATAGGAAACTCTCAATCCCTGAACTCCCATTATTTCTATATTTCTTTTGGTTCCTAATGCATTTCTCAAAATACTATAATCATCCTTGTTTATTTTTACCTCCATTCAAAAGAAGATTAATTCAAGTCAGCTACCAAATTCATTTCATTTACCCTTTGATTCATAAATTCAATAAACATTTCTTGAGCAACTACTTAATCCTAATCCCCATAACAGGCACTGGGAACAGAGATATGCATGTGCCAAAAAAGGTTTCTGCCCACGCAGAGCTCACATTCCAGTGGTAAAAGAAACCATAGACAAGGTAATAGGTAAGTAAACAAGAAGCCCAGGCACTGAGACAAATTCTAGAAAGGATATAAAGATGGTGATGTAAATGTGAAAGATAATTCTACTTGGGGTAGCAGAGTAGACGGTCCATCTGAGACTTGAAGAATGAGGATTTAAGCAAGTGGAGCTTGACTCTGGATTAGATGCTATCAGGAAGTGAGGATAGTTCTAGTATCTTAATAAACTAGAACCAGGCAAACATCATGATTGGTAAAGAAGCAGCAGTTACTCATCTTAGCCAGGAAAGAGGGCACTGGGGTAGTTTCTGGGGCTTAGAAAAATGTGCATGTTTTATCTGTGTTCAGACATGACTACACAGTATGTATTGGTTTTTGTCTTGATCTATCATGATCATAGTATGGCTTTGTCTGATGCTAATGTTCTGCAAAATTATTTGTGTTTAATAGGAGAACACTGAGGTCTAGCTAAGATCTAGGCCAGCCCCTGGATCTCAGGGACTATTTTGTCTTTCTCACAGGTTATCCTTACAGTTGTAGTGGATTGCCATGGCTTTGTTTGTTTTTTTGCTTGTTTTGATACACAAGATTTCCTCCACACCTCTGTTAGGATAACCACTGCTGCCCCCTTAGAAGTAGGCATACGCACCAGACCTTAGACATAATGCTTGATCACAGCAATTGACACCCAAGAAGTGCTTATCAGAATCCTTCTCGGACTTTATATGTGGATGAAGAAATTTCTCTGATTCCTCTGATGTTTTTAACCTGGGACTGCCTGAGATCATGTTGACTGACAATTGAAGAAAGGAGAATAGCATATTTTTTTCAAAAGAACAGAAACAGAGATAAAAGGTTGATACAAAGTTCAAAATCATCTACAGGCTTGGATACAGCTCTGTCTAAAGCCCTAATCCACCCTTAGATTTCCCAATCATATGAGCCAATACAATGTCTGAGTAAATTCTTTTTTAAATCTAATTTTAATTGAATTTCTGTCATTTGCAGTCAAAAGAGTCTGGAATAATATATAAATATTATACACACAAGTAAAGTTCCTCCATTCGAGAACGAAAAGTTCTTCTATTAACACTAGTATGTAATCCATCAACAATTCCTTTCATGTATACTCCCATTTATATCTGAAATTTGACCACTTCTCTCTGCATTGCGACCATGCTGATATGAGCCATCAGTGACAAAGTATGTTGTTGTCATGTGTACTATTGCAATAGGTTCCTTACTTGTATCTCTTCCTCTTTCTAATTTATTTTCCACACAGCAGCCAAAATAATCATTAATAAATAGAAATAATAAATATATACTTGCTTGGTTAGAACTCTTTAAAACTTCCAATTTCACCTCAAATAGATGCCAAAGTCTGGCATGATGGGACCACGGCTTAACTCCCAAACCTCACTTCCTTTTGGCCTTCCCCTCACCCACTCTGCTTCAGCCACACTGGCCTCCTTTGGACCCATCAAATAGATCCTCAGGGGTTTTTTGCCATCAAGATTCTATGTGCACCATCTTCTCTGTCTGGGACATTCCCCTAACTATGACTGGCCCCCCATCCCTATCCATATTCCCCTAGGTATCAGTCAGATCTCTTTTAGGGGAAAGTGATGCAATAAAACAATATTGACAATAAAATAATTTTTTATTTTTAAAATAGCCACACTGGGAAGCTTCTTCTCATCCTTCCTCTCAGCTAAAACATCAGCATCCTTTCTCACCCCCATCCACACGTTGTCATTCTCCATCTCCGCACTCGATTCTTTAAAAGCAGCAACATCACATTATAATTATAAATGTTATTTTTTTAACTTTTTGGGAATTGTATCTCTCCAATATCTATCTGTAAGGTCTGTGAGGACTGAACACTTTAGCCATTTGACTATCCAGCATAAATATTTGTTTCTGCCTACATTTCTTGCCTGCCTGTCTAGTTTCCATTTAGTATAGAAATTCTCAATATCTTTCCCCAAGCTTTTCCTTCTGCTTGAGTTAGCCAGTGAGTGTGTGGCTGACAACTAAAAATTCTCTGACCATGTCTGGTTTTTTCTACTGTATATCCAAAACTTAATAGAGTTTGGTTATACATTACTAACTTGTTCCATAAATATTTATTGAAATGAAATTTCTATGCTATTTCATGTAAAAATCACAAGTCTAAGAACTGTTGCTATAATAATCCACAAAAAAAAACTAGAAAAATAACAAAATCAACACAATTGAAGACAAACTGTACAATTTCAGGCAAGGGAGCCCATTATAAGACTTTTATCTCAAGCAGAGAGAGATTTTGAAATCCAGGAGATCAATGATTTTGCATCTGGTTAGGCCTCCAATCATCTGGAGATTTTGAGATTAAAATCAACATGTTCAATTATAAGTAGTCGTAGTAGACCACAGTTCAGTGTAATACTGGGATTAAATTGTGTAGAGCTTTACGGGATTAAATTGTGTAGTTCGTACGTGCCTTCCTTACTGTTTGGGTCTCCTGAGTAGTTATCAGAATAAAGTAAAAGTGCTGTCTTGGGAAATTTAACCTTAAAGTTACCAACAAAAAAAAATTGTTCTTTTATCTCAAACGTGAACCATAGCAAAATAAAAAGAAGGATAAACTATCAAGAAATATGTTCTGACACTGAAGCTGTACACTACAATACATTACCAGGAGAGCTGTAAAGTGTTTCTAATGGAGACTTTAAAGACAAGATACCACAGTTCTCTTACTAGTAGTTTAGATGTCACCTAACACCCAAATAAAGCTTTGGTACAGATTATGATTCTAATAGACTATGGTTGTTGAAAAGCTAATGAAATGAATCTGTAAGAAACCACCATGATCAAAATTGCTCATCAAATCTAACATTTAAACAGAATTTTACCATCCAACATTTATGGATAAGAATAGGATGAAAATCTATATTAGACCTGCAAAGGACAATCTTTAGTTAGCCTGATGTGTTTTATTACACATTTATCTGAAGGTTGATTATTTTCCCCCTCACTAGTATGTTATCATTGTCCACATCTGGGCAACTTTATTTTTGTTTTTCATTACTAAGCATAAGAAGATAAAAAAGAATGAGAGATCAGCTGTGTTTATCTTCACCTATATTTTCTGTGAGTTAATGAAACAGTCTCTCTAGATCAGGAACACATCTGGTATCCATCTGGAGAAAAAGCAAGAGTATAATTCTAGCCTCTGTTGGTGCTGTTACTCCATTATACCCGAGCCTTTTTAGGCGATATGCATCCCAGTGGCTAAAAGAACCAAATGTCAACAGTAAGAAGCTGGTAAATCAGATAAAACGTGGAATTTATAGCATTCAGAATTTCAGGATTTTTGATACAAGAACTAGATGAGAGAGTTAAATGGTCACAATAGCCAGTGCCACAGTTGACCTAGAGTCTCTGGCCTATGGATTCTAACCAGTCAATTATATCCAACCATAAAGCATTTGAATCAAAAAATATTTGACAAGTTTTTTGTAAATTATACACATTATTTTAGAAAACTGATTCATGGCTTTTAGCAGTACCTTAATACTATCTAAGATTATATTACACAGTGACACTTTTTTCCTTTTTCTCACTTTGTGGAACTATCAGACAGAATGGAATGCGGTCAGTTTTTGGTTGTAAGTCTGTAGGAAGAGAAAGAAGCCTTGATGCAGATATGACGGGAATCAGTGGATTACCTTCCAGCTGCTGCAGAGTCATGGTCCAGCATCACAAAGTGACTGCTCTAACCTACAAAAAGGATTCTCAGGAGGGATAAAAAGGTTGCTTCCTGATGAGCAACTGTGAGCTTTCTTTTCCCTTCAAAGTACAAGGTATTTAAGGTTAAGGCAAATCTAAAGGCTTGAGTTTATCATGTGGCTTTCAGGGCAAAAGTTCCAGTTTTTCTTTAAGTCATTGTCATTTCTTTTGAAAGCTAACATCCAAATGACATTTCTTAAGAAATTCTAAGCTTTGGGAGGCCAAAGATACAGATCTGTCAAATTCTGTGGGCACATTAATCCAGGCATGGAGAAGTCCATGTTCATCTCTGCATTGCAGTACAGAGGATATAGGCAAGGTATAAGACAATGATAAACTCCACACTTCATAGGGTTGGATCAATTACAGTCTAATTCCTGTTCAAAAGAAGCATTTCCATTATGTAAGGTAAAAGAGGGGTGTAGAATGATCCCTTGAGACATTCCATAAAATCCTTCCATCCTGTATTTCCAAGTACTCTCTTTATCTCCCAACCCAGCACCATTCAACCTTCTATTTATTTCATCCGCAAGTATTTGATGGGCACCAACTACGTTAAACTACACTCCAGGAACTGTTTTAAACCCTGACAGACAAGTCCCTGCTTTTACAGGATTTATACTCATGATGAAGAAGAAAGACCATACAAGCAAGTAAATAAAGAGACAAGATATGTGCTATGTGCTATAAGAGCATAAATCAGGACAAAATAATATGTTGGAATAATTTGAGAGTGGCTACTACAGATTAATCATGGATAGACTTTCTGGCAAAAGAAAGAGTCAGTCATGTGGAATACCTGAGAAAAGAGAGTTCTAGACACAAGGCACAAATGCAACGGCATTAAAGGAGGGATATTTTTAATGTACTTAAGGAACACAAAAGAGTGCCAGTGAGGTTCAAGTTCAGTGAGCTAAGCAGGGAATGAATTTGAAAAGACTGGGAGGCCAGATTACCTAGATTAGACATGTTGTTTTTGTTTTATTATAAGTGTATTGAGAAGCAAGAGTGTGACATTATCTAATTTAGGTTTATCACAATTTTTGTTTGCAATGTAGGCTATGGATTTCATTTTAGGCTAGGCTGAAAGTAGAGAGTTTAGTTAAGAGCTTATTTTATTAATCCAGGCAAAAAAGAATGGTCACAGCGTATGTGATAACAGTGGAAACGGAGACATAGTGAAAGACTCAAGATACACTTTGGAAGTAGAGTTAACAGAACTTGCTGATTAGATGTGGAGCGTCAAACAAAGAAGAATTAAGGATGTACTCCTGGATTTATTTTCCTTCAATAAAGGGTAGAAGACATGACATTTATTAAAATGTGGAAGAAAGGTGAATTCAAGTTTGGGAATGATGAGTTAGCTGTAGACACTTTAACTCTGAGATGACTTTGAAACATCCAGAGCAGATGTCCACATAGACAGGGGGATGTGCAGTTCTGGACCATAGCTGCTGCCCTATTCACTCAACACCCATGTCCTTGGCCTCTAGGGCAAATCAGCTGCCGAGCTAAAACTGAAAATGAGAGTTACAATGACTCAACAACAAAGGTTGACTCAACTCAACATTTTTTCTTCTCTTTTATTTTCTCACCCTTTAGTGGAAATCTTCCTTTTCCTATCCAAAGAGTTAGACTGTTCAGCCCAAGACACTAGAATATATTTCAGCATAGCTTTGGGACTTCAAATGATTCCATATTTGACAGAAACATCCCCACTCTAACAAAAAGAGTTCATTCCTACCTCTATTGTTATAGTAATGACTGATGGTGAGTTCCTTTCCATGGGACTCCTTTACCTTATGCACCAATATTGACAGCCACTTTCAAATTAAACTTGAACCCACCCCATTTCTAGTTCATTTGGTTGATTCTATTTAAGTCATAGGTTCCTCTTCAAAGTCTTCACTCCAAACAGAAACAGTAAACAGGCCAGAGGCAAGTGGCTCATGCCTATAATGGCTCATGCCAGTGCTTTGGGAGGCCAAGGTGAGAGGATCACTTGAGCCCAGGAGTTGGAGACCAGCCTGGGCAACATAGTGAGACCCCTGTCTCTACAGAAAAATAAGAAAACTTAGCCAAGTGTGATGTCACATCCCTGTAGTCCAAGCTACTTGGAAGGCTGAGGTGGGAAGGATCACTTGAGTCCAGGAGTTCAAGGTTATAGTGAGCTATAATGGCACCACTGCACCCCAGCATGGGCAACAGCAAGATCCCGTCTATTAAAAAAAAAAGTAAACAATGTCCTCTCTGTTTCATATTCATAAGTTATAGGGCATTTTATGAAATGATTTATTGACTACAGTCATAAAAAGCAGTTTCTAAAGTTCTCTAGAATCTTCAAAGAATACATTAAAAACAGCTAACAGTCCATACTAAAACAAGATGCACTTTGAAATACATTAAACTTATTATACTTAACATTTTGCCTATACTTCCCTGATAAAGAAAAATACCCAGTAAAATGAGCTGTTATTAATTATAGTTCTGATTCTTATCTTACTCTATGAATAGTTTTTGCTGGTTTTTTCAGCAAAAAATTGGCTTTTTTTAGCCAATTTCTACCTTATCACAAGAAGTTGTATCTAAGGAGGCAATCCTTTGCTCTGTATGTCCTTGTTATTGTCTCCTATCTTTTGTATCTAAATAGCAGACCTTCAAAAGCTTTAACTGATTATTATTTGCAGTGGTTATTATTATTCCTAAGAGCTCAGGACAGAATTCTCACTTGTTTAATGACATTATGTATTCCTTATTTTTCTTCAAGCATATTTTAGCAAGTAGGCAAAAACATTAAGAAAAATATTGATTTCATATACTTTGAGGTAACTGACTCAATCTTAGACAAGCATAAAAACTATACCAATGAACTAATTTATTTATAGATAACCTAGCCACTGAAATCTAATAGGAGAGTTTAACCTGTATCATACTAAAATATTGAGCTAAGATGAAAGGTTCACATAATCATATTGATACTTCATCTAAATACCAAATATTAAGAAACAGATGATTGTGCACATGTTTTATTTTTCATCCAAATGTTTGGCACTCTGTCTAAATACTAGTATTGGTTTATAAGTCTCCAGAGAACAAGAATGCTACCCTACCAAAAAGTAGATGCGCAAAAAGGAATGAAATATATCCTTTAAAGACCAATCAAATGCAGCAAATTTTCCTTCAAGATTCCAGACCCATCTCTCACTTTGTCATACATTACCTTACGAAAATTTGAGTTAAGACACTTTCATTTGTCACTTTTTCAGTCTATTAGAAGAGATTGAGGATGCTGACACTAGTATACACTAAATCCCATAATACAGTTTTGAAGAATATGCTCCAAGAAATACCTTCTCTAACAACAGTTTAATTTTTACAGAAGACAGTTACATCAACATAAAACCATGCAAGTAATTCATATATTCACCAAATATCACGATGCATCAACCAATTAAAGTGTTAAAACAGAAGATATTTCACACATATATTGAACATTGAAGTAAAAACTCTTTCAAAACAAGTATACTGAGAGGGCAAAATTTTGCTTTCTTAGAATATGCAGTTGAAATCAAACCCAAGATTTCTTCAGTCAAAACATTTATGTCTCGGCCGGGCGCGGTGGCTCACGCCTGTAATCCTAGCTCTCTGGGAGGCCGAGGAGGGCGGATTGTTTGAGCTCAGGAGTGCGAGACCAGCTTGAGCAAGAGCGAGACCCCATCTCTACTAAAAAAAAAAATAGAAAGAAATTAATCAGAC
>NW_012150618.1:8823804-8827212 GCF_000956105.1 Propithecus coquereli | reverse complement strand
TATTTATAGCGATATTTAGATTTTTAATTATTTAAGGAAATGTGAGTAAAGGGAAAGGATATAATTATGAGATAATTTATTAATAAATAGAAGTTTCTCAATTTGACATGAAAATGATGTTCCAAGAAGACTGTGGAACTTGCATGCCTCCAGAACGTTGTGATTTTGTCTTCAACTATGCGCACTGAAGACAAAAATCCACCCGGATTTTATTAAGTAATATTTTATTAATTATACAGCATTCTAAAACTGAGGTTGTTATAAAATGAAGAACGAAAAAGCATTTAAAGTGTTCAAACATTTATCTTTGTCTTCAATTTCTTGAATTCATTCCATAATAATAAATTCTCCAGGAATAAAATGTATTCTCCTGTCCTGTGCAACGAGATATGCCAAATCATTTGACTCAAGCAGTGCTACGTTTCATTAGTATGCTTCTTGGCAAACTTCCAGAGAAGAAAAACAAGTTTTAATTTTTAAATACTGTAGACAGCTTATTACAGTGTAAGCTGAAATGCAAAACTAAGGCAGGCAGATCAAGTACACCTGAATTCCAGCATGCACTTTTATATAGCCTTTCTTAATTCCAAGAGATGTATTTGATTAAACACATAAACAGAAATGACACTGTTGTTGGTAATTTGCTATTTGAATAAATTCATGTTTTTAAAATAAGTTAGGAGTGCACACTAAATTCAGTTTGGCATTGAATTTCATTAAGTATCCACCTTATAGCTGTTTTACCAAGCTCTTCCTGCTTTGCCACAGAGAATCGTTACCCACTGAAAACCATGAATTTATGAGGATACCCACTGAAAACCATGAATTTATGAGGATGAGTAGGTCTAATGGAGACAAGAAGGTCATGTTAAAATTATTTGTGGGTTTTTTCCTCCTACTTCTTCTCTCTTATAGGGTCATGTTTATATAGTCTCCTTTTGCTATACATATACATAAATAAATGTATGCAAAATAGTCTAAGATAGATCACACTGCTGAGAGCTTACTTACACTTTTTGGCATGAACAAAGCAGCAGAACACCACACATTAAAAACAAGTAGACTTCTCACACTCAGCAGAAAATTAGAAGTTTTAAGAAGTTTCCCAATTAAATTTTTTCCAGTATGTGAAAATAGCAATTTGAATATTCTCATACTTGATTTTCAGATTTAATTATCTACAATGGCAAAATACCTCAAATTATTACAGATTTCACATTTCAAATAGTTCTGTTAAGTATCATTAAATATTTTGCAAAATATATTTTAGGCTCCTACACGGGTTGAGTTTTTATTATTCTTCTACCATGAGGAATACAGCATAATTACTATCTGTTTATTGCCCAAAAGGAGAGTTAGTTCCAGAAATGAAACCTTGGTTAAGTTTTGCTCAATACCACTTCAAACACAAATTGGCCGCTACAGATTAAAATTTGGCTCTGTACATAAGAAAGTTTTCCTGTTTGAAATTGTGGTAAGACACAGCATTTGGAACACTCAGAATAACTTGGCAAAATAATTTAGAAAACAAAATGGTATAAAACGCTATAACCACAACAAATCAATAATGGATCCTCTAATGATCATTAAAGATACAGTTACAACCAGACATTCTTTAGCTCTCTTCTTTTTATTCTTTTATAGCTTTATAAAAATAACTTTCTGCACCAAAGCTGACCATATTTACTCACACTTTTCCCTCTTGTTGAAAAAATCTAAGGAAAACATGCACATATGTTAATTTATTTGAAGTTGAAACACACATGTTTATTCTATTTTAAGAGAAACCTAATGGTTGAAACATTTCGTTTCTCAGACTTAGTGTAAATATTTTCTGAATGAGCAATAAAGCCAGTAATAAAATATTAGTGAATGGAAAAATTATACTTGTTCAAAATCCATTAGCTATTTTGTAGCTCTACAGGATCTCATAAACATTTAAGACATGTTACTAACAAGCAAATAGTCAAATGAAATACGTTTTCACATCCAAAAATTTCCGTTAATTTTTATCTCTCTTCTCCCTTTTTTATGTAGCATGCCAAAATGTATAAACAAATTTGGGGGCAGAAAGAATGATCCCACATTTTAATATATGAAATTTATTTTTATAAAGGTATGTGGTCATGGGTGACCAAGAATTGAAACTGTTATCCTAACTCTCAGAAGGATAAAGCTAACTCAGAGAACCATTCTTTTTTTGTCCTCTAAGGTCAGGTAGCCTCTACATTTCAGGAGGGAAAATGTACTCCTATCTTCCAATTAATTATCTGAATTGCAGATTCCTGGAAGTATTGCTTATAGATAAAATACATGAATTTAAAGTCAGACAGAG
Source organism: Propithecus coquereli (assembly GCF_000956105.1). Classification (NCBI taxonomy): domain Eukaryota; kingdom Metazoa; phylum Chordata; class Mammalia; order Primates; family Indriidae; genus Propithecus; species Propithecus coquereli. The sequence goes on along the minus strand of NW_012150618.1, from coordinate 8,824,877 downwards.
AAGAGTTCAACAAGATACTCTTCTATCCTTATCTTATATGCTTATTAACCCCAGTTTCCTAATCCATAGGACGGGAATCACAATAATGCCCACCTTATAAACTGATATGATGCACTCCTATACAGTGCAGGATCTTGCACATAGTGAATGTTTAATGCATTTTATTTCTGGAGCTAGGAGCAGTGTCTCACACTTGTAATCCCAGCAACTCGGGAGGCTGATGTTGGAGGATCACCTGAGGCCAAGAGTTTGAGGCCAGCCTGGGCAACATAGCAAGACCTGGCCTCTATGAAAAACAAGAAAAATTAGGCAGGTATGGTAGCATGTGTCTATAGTCCCAGCTATGAAGGAGGCTGAAGCAGGAGGATCATTTTCACCCTGGAGTTGGAGGCCGCAGTGAGCTTTGATGCAGTCACTGCACTCCAGCCTGGGTGACACAGGGAGATCCCATATCTAAAAATAATAATAATAATTTTTATTTTATTATATGAGGAATGATAACTTTAAAATATGATGGTAGAAACTACCTTCCTGAACACTTACTATAATTCCAGGCACAGTGTGAGTACTTTACATGTATTATATAATTTAACCATTACAATGTTGTTAACCCACTTTACAAACGAGATGATTGATGAGGAGCAGTCTCTGGTCCAAAGTATTCCAAGGATTCTATCTTTTTGTGTTTCTTTTGAACAACTCCTGGTTTGAAGAGGAGATTCACATAAAAAGATATATCCTGTATCTATATTAAAAATAATATTTTGGTGAAATTTCTCTCCATTATAGCAAATATTACCACATTAGACATTTTTTTCTGAAATATTTCCTTGAATTAAGGTATTGGACAAAATTACATACATCAATAAATTGATTTTCTTTCTAACATCTATTTCAATCTATGTATTGTTATTTTACCAAATCTCGAGTTTGACATTTATGTTCTTCTATTTAATACACATTATTAGTTTGGTTTATTTCTATAATGTAATTTCACAGATAAATTTGGAGTTCATTTCTTTTAATGTCATTATTTGGTGATAAGAACAAAATATTCAAATGCCCAGAAACAA
>NW_012150618.1:8794863-8822686 GCF_000956105.1 Propithecus coquereli | reverse complement strand
AACTCAGTGTAAGATGTGTGTCCATTATTTGTTTGTGTGATTTTATGAGTGTATCTACAGCTTTCCCAAAGATTAAGAACAACTATTCAAGGTAGAAGAAACCACAATTGAGTGGTTTTGGAGTAACGGAGAGCACACACCATGATGCGGTATCTGCTTTTATATGCCACCTCCACATGACTCTATAATCCTCTTTAAGTTATTTAATATCTCTGAGCCCCAACTTCCTAATCTACAAAATAAAGATAGTAACAGAACCTACTTCAAAGATGGGTTTACCATGAAATTAATGAATCCTAACTCCAGAGGCCTGGCAATGAGTTCACATGATCAACTGTTTTTGTAAAATTTGCAAAATTGTATACTCTTTTGAATAAAGACACTCCCCCAAATTGTGTTACTTCACACCTTGCCAATATTGGATCCTTGACTCATTTACCTCAGTGATTATACTGACGATTAAATTGGATAATTAATTGAGAATTATGCATATAACACAGAAAACACTTGATTAGTGTTCACTATCATTATCAAATATCACAGGCAACTTGTATTTACCTTTCCCATTGCTATATACAATTGAATATTTCAAATCCTAAATAGTACAGGTTAGGGATGTTTAAGTAAAAGCTTAGTATACTAACAGAATCTTCTCAGCAAATTTGAAAAGAGAAACAGTATGAAATATATTGATTTAAATATTAAATTTATTGATACATGCTTAAGAAAAGGGTAGCTTTTAGAATTTAATCAAGACCATGTTTACATTTTGCTGAAAAAATTCAAGACATTTATTCAGAGAAAACTGTGATGTCATGCAGAAAAAACTTTCCTAAATGAATCCCCATAAACTTATCAGTTGGCTATTACAAGAGAGGATTAGTTGATGGTTGAACTCACCAGGATTACACAAATCTTATCACATCCATGTAGAATTACACAAATCTTAGCACATCTACACGAAATCAGCCAAAAATTCAAGGATTTAGCAATGGATACAAAGATGGCCATATGAATTTCTGAGTCACAATTTTGTAATTTGGGACATACGACATCTATTTTACATTCATAATGTAAATCATATTTGTATGATACCTGTTTTGCAATTCATAATACAAATGTCATTGCTTATTTTGATCACCTACCTAGAAGTTACAGATATAAACTATATATATAAGTTATGATTGATCATGCAAAAAATCACAATAAATATTGACTTATGATTAAGCTCCACCTTTTGAATTTTTTATTTATTTTCTTTAAATGAAGGATGGAGATATATATACATGTATATGTATTAGTTATGAATAAAATTCACCAGGAAAATATAACATATATTTTAAATAATAGGAGTTTAAATATAACCCTCATTGAATCACTGAGTCAATACAGAAATTTATTTCATACTTCAAGATAAAACAAATTTAAGATAAATATGCTAAAATTGGTTTTAGCAATAGCCTAAATCCTGAAGTAATATTGATTTACATACATACTGAATTGCTTTTTGAATCACTTTTAATGTGAGATGTATAATGTATATGTGTGTGTGTGCATATACATGTGTATATATAGAGAGAAAGAGAGAGATATTTAAGTCCAGATCATAGAAAAATGGTTGTCATGCCTTTTCTGAGTCAATCATGAAATGAGGCTCTAATGAATTTGCTAAGCAACAGTAAGAATGGGAATATGATTTAGTTCTACTCTGCTCAATTGGAATAAAACGTTAGAAGTTCTCTCCAGGTAGTGAGTTGAAGGGCCAAAATCACAGTGCCATTTCCTGCTTCATACTGTGCCCATTTAGTAAAACAGAATTGGTCACCACGTTCTTAGCATTGCTTTTCAGAGATGTCATACGCACTGCTGAAGAGCTGAGTAGGTAGCTGGTTGATCTCTCGCCATAGGACTTCCTCCCACAACAGAGCTGGCTGTTGAAATGCCTCCTGAAGCTTTCACTCAGTAGGTAAAGAGCAAAGGGATTGACACAAGAATTGCAAAAACTCAGAACCCGAGCAACTAAGGTGACAATCATGTGGCCTAAAGACGGATCAATCTCCTTATAGTTGAAAGACCGATACATGTAGAGGATATGATTTGGAAACCAACAGAAAAAAAAGCAGGCCACAAAGACCAGCACAATTTTAGCCAGGCGTTTCCGTGTTTCCATCTGCAAATATAAGAAAACAGTCCCGCTGATTAAAATGTAAATGGAATCAGCCACTTCCCAACCTTATATCATGTCACAACAGGAGTAAAACTTACAGCACGACGATACATCCAAAATACATAAATTATTTATGTTCCTCATCAAAATGCTGATTTTAACAGTTCGATAAAGCCTATTTTGGTCACTACACTATTTTCGTGTCAAAATACTTGACATTTTATATAAGACTAGATGGTAAATTATTAATAAATGGCTATGTCTTCATGTTAAAACCATGATCTTAAAAACTCCATCTTATTTTTAACTATTTTCCTTTTCCTTAAAGTTTCATTGTGTTCAGTACAAATATAAATCATTTCTGTTTGTATTAAATCCACTAAATTAATGAACCATAGAATATAATCAAGCTTAGGTATTTTTCAAAAATGGAGTGTTTTAAATAGGAAAAAGTGATATAGTGAGGCAGGGTTTGACGTTTTTTAACTGTTACTCCACAAAAAAGAACTTGAGATTTACACTCTTGACTCACATAAATCAAAAGCATGTAATAAACTGTGAATCCTATAAACATTACTATGCTGTCACTTTTAAAATAAAAATACATTTTCCTTTTGGAATAAAATTCACATACTGTTTGTGTTTACTGTTTTTTCAGAATGTCTTCAGGAATATGATAAATAGACAATATTCAAATATTGGACATTAATTTTTTTAATCTGCAAATAATTTCAAAACATCTACAGTCCAAGGTTTAGCTCATATTTGTCTATTTTGTTCTGATATTTAAATGAGGCAATGCAAACGTGAAACAATTTATCAACAAACCTGATAGTAGGCATTGTGATGTTTTCTGAGCTAAAACTATTCAAGTCATCAACTTGAATGTTCTAGAGAAGACTGGAAAGTTTTAGGATTGGAACAGATCTGACATTAAAGAGCAGTAGAGAGCGCTGATGGAGGAAGCAAGAGAAGGTGCAAGTGAAGAGAACCCCATTCAGGAAGCAAAATGTGATACCCCACATGGACTGTGGGGGCACAGGTTAGGCGACCCAGCAGTTTTAAGGAAGTCGAATGTGAAATTTACATTGCTAAGCAGTGTCGTCCCCAGCAGGTGGAGCGTAGGTGCAAGAATTTTATCCCAATCAATACTTGGAGATTCAAGTGCACAGGCAGGCTGTTGGCATTGAGCCTGCCTATGCACTTCTTGGATGATGTTAAGACCCAGTCAGAGTTTATAGATCCCAATAGGGAAATTCACAAAAACAAGGCAAAGCCTTTGTTTTTTGTTAAAAAACAAAACAAAACAATTGGCAGAGGGGCTGTGTGTGAGAGAAACACAAGATTACAAGCCAAAAGCAAAAACTCAAATACCTAAATTAAAATACACATCAGATCACAGGGCTCTGAATAAATGAACTGATTATATAAAGTAAAACCACAGTGAGCCTATGACATGAACATTTTGTTTCAGTGATGCCGGAATGTTTAGATAATAAATCTATTAATTTATCAAACAATGCCTTTAATGATTGGTTGATTTTTTAAGTCTTTAAAGCAGATGTCGATGGCCATCCATTAATGGAGGTTACCTTCCACGCAAGCAAGAAACCTTTCCCAGCTTCCGCTGTTGCTACAGTGCCCAAGGCCCCAGCCTATTGCCCCACCTACATTCCAGTAAATTTTAATGGGCTGCAATTCAATGTGTTTGCCTTCAAATTAGGAACAGGCACCCATAAGGTCCCTATACCTACAGAACCCTTCAGAAGAACTTTTCTAGGAGTACACAAATGTACATACAACTAGAAATTCTTTCCCACAAAAAAATATACTATTTCCTTCTATTTGTGGATTGACACAATTGTTTTTTACCTGAAATTAGTACAGCATATTCTTTAATGAAGAAAAAGTACATAAAGTACATGTTGTAATTTTTAAATTAGAGAAAGTTATAAATTTGAGTTGGGCCAAATATTGCTTTAGCATCAGCCCACATTTGAATCACTCTCATCTTTTTTCTGCTGCACAGGCTGTTCCCAGAGCCTCCCATTCTGGCATCTCACCCAAACCCCATCCCCAGATCCTAGGTAGTGTCCTATAGTCCTTTCCTGATGAATCCTTCTTCCCGACTCCTACCATCTTTAGTGGGCTAATTGGAGAAGAGACAATAATTAAATAAATTTACACTTAATATGTGAAAATTGTCTGGTTTATTATGTTGTTTGTTTCATAAATATTTGCACATAAAGAAAGGCCTTCAGAGACAGTAATATATGATGGTAGAATTCTAGGTCTTGTCACAGGCCCAGAGGGCTGATAAGCTGGACCTAATGGGGCATTGACATCGCTATAACATGACCACATAGAAATCCCCACATTCCTTCCAGTGAAGGCCAGTGCAGGTCTGACTCTGTTCTCATCATTCATAGGATTGAGAGCCCATGAAACAGAACACAAAATCGCAATTATTCGTCCTTACCAGCACACCCCTAACACACGCCTACTAAGCTTACCTGTTTTTTGGTGTGTTCGTTGTATTCTCCGGGAAGATTATGTGCACTTTTAATTAAGGTCTTTGCAATATGATAATAATAAATGCTAATAATAGCAAGCGGTATGAGGAAATAGACCAAGAAAATGAGCACTGAATGAATCTTGGGATGTAATTCATCCGTCTGAGGGTAGGGAATACACGCTGTGAAGCTGCTATTGTCCAAGCCACTGATGCGTGCCACTTCCGAAAACACCGCTTCAGGAACTGCCAACAGCACAGAGACCACCCAGATGCCCATGGCCTTCACACAGGTCCACAGCACTGCCCCTGATGTCTGCATGTCCATGGGGTTTACGATGGCTCTGTACCTGGGAAGATAATACATCTCAAATTATTCTCTTAAAAAGAAAGAAAGAAGAGCTCTTACTTGATAGGAGAGGTGCCACACTCCATCATTCCCTGGCTGTTTTGTGATGTATAGAAGACCTAAGGTCCCTGGTGCTTCCGTGTACACAAGTCATTCCACCGCTTGGTAGCACAGAAGACAGGAAGAGAGAGGAAAATATTTTCAATTGGCATTTCCCAAATTGTGGTCATTTGCTTGCCTCTTTCACAAGTTTCTTCTAAATCTACACATACTACGTGTATCATTTATTGAATATTTTTATTTAGTTTTCTTTTTTAAATTTATTATCACTGTGATTAATATAAATAGACAATAACCATGAAATATAAAATGTGCACAAAATAATATCATTAGATTCTTCCTCAATACCAGTTTATAGTTTCTGAGCCTGAGACCTCCCACTTTTTTTTCTAAGGTCATATACTAAATCTTAGAGGCTAATTCAGACTGAGATTTTTCTCCATAATCCAATCATAAGGAAGACTGAAAGAACTGAAAGAATTGAAAATGAAATAATATTCTGTCTTTACAGCTCAAATTTATTTCATGTCAAGATCCCATAAAATTCTCTCTCCTCGCACCTAATATACTACAGGTGATATACCAGCAATATACTAATGATAAAGCAATCACACACCAGGACATAGTGACTTAAACAATCCAAAACTTCCCACAGCCAACGCAGTCACACACATTAAGTAAGGTAATAATGATGCAAAAAAACCCAAAATTGTATGTAAACCTCAAATTATTTATATTTATCTTTAAAAGTATTTCAGGTTACAGTATACCTAAAAGATAACAAGATGCAGTGGAAAGTGATTTTAGTCAGACAAATCTGAGTTATTATCCTATCTCTGATGTCATTTGGAAAATCACTTAATTCTGACTTTTTTTTCATTCATAAGATGGAGGCAAAAACACCTTCCTCAAAGCTTTTGTGATTAGAAAAAATTTATAAAGCACCTATTACAGTGCCTGGCAATTAGCAGATCCTAACCAGGTCAAGACAGTGCACCTTCTCTTTATTTCCTTCCGAATTAGTCCGATGTTCTAAAAATTTCAGAATATTTCAGGTCACATGACAATCAGTCAAGGTCTCCTTCTGAGGTTCTGCAAAGGTGCTTCCCATTCCCCACCGGAGATGAACATCTCACAGCTTCAGCATCACCTGAGGGCGGCCTCCCCTCTCCTGACTTGCTGCAGGTGTCATTCCCAGACCCTCCACAGGAGAAGGGCAATTCATGTTTTGATCTAGAGGTACTTCTCACACGAAACGAAAAAGCACATAGAAATCAAAGAAGAGCAGCAGCAAAGTAAGTAAAGTAGCATATATAATACATTTCACTCAGGTTTCCAAATGGTGGAACTCAATGGGCAGGTGTTCCTCTCCTTTGTTCTTAATTGCATGTTCTTAAGAAACTGAAAGAATTAGAATTCGTAACTAGAATGAGCAAATTTTTTTTGTTTTTTTGATCAGATTAATATATTCAAAGAATGCACAAAAAAAAATCAGAGAGCACTAAGAGTCCTCTAAATAAAAATAGTAGTTCTGTTTCATCTCAGGGCTCACTTCTGAATTTAAAAAAAAATGTTCACATTATAAACTCCATATTTCTAAGAAACGTACTTTTACCACTGTTTCTTGAATTAAATGTAGATATTAGCTCTTGACATCCTTTTATGGTAGTTGAAGATTTTTCTCTTTTATGCTACTTCTCCTCCCCCCATCCCCAACAGCCTGATTTAGTAATTTATATTGAGTTTATATAGTTAATAGATAATGATTGTGACTAAATAAATATCATTTACTTCAGAGTTAAGCAGTATATTGTGATGATGTTCTTTCTTATACAGTTATTTGATTTCCCTAGAGTTAATATTTCCTCATTTTTTCATTTGCATAATTTTCCATATACCTGAACTTAGTTTTTTTCCTAAATGTTCCTTCACTATCTTCCTGAATAATTGGAATCCCAGTTCTTGAATCTTAATTCTTCTTCTTCCTTAGTTTTACGCATTTATCAAGCACATCTTCACCTTCTTTTTGAATTTATTTTCTAAGATACTCTATTAGCTTTAGCTTCCATCCTTTTTTCTGAATTTTTTATTTCTGAAAAAGCTGATTGTAAACTATTTTTTATGTGGAAGAAGGTGAGGAAAGGGCAGAGAGGTGATCACTACAAACAGAATAAGCCTTCTTTTTAGATTATCAAAAACCGCAAAGGGCATTCTTAACTTTCCTCCATGTATTTAAATAAAGGAGTGTTACTTCTCTATCCTATATGTAACCATGTACTATTGTAGAGGCACAGTCTCTACAATAGCACATCCACTGGAACTGCTACAATAAAGTACTATAAACTAGGTGTCTTATAAGCAACAGAAATTTATTTCCCGCAGTTCTGGAGAATAGGATGTCCAAGATTAAGGTGCTGATAGATTCAGTGTTTGGTGAGAACCCCCTTCCTATTACATACATAGAAACTTCTCACTGTTTCTTTCCATGATGGGAAGGTCAAGGGTCTCTCTGGGATCTCCTCAGAAGGGCGCTAATCCCACTCACTCCCGTGACCTAATCACCTCCCAAAGGCCCCACCTCCTAACACCATCATCTTGGGAGTTAGGATTTCAACATATGAATTTTGAGGGTACACAAACATTCAGACCATAGCAGGCATTATAACCATAAAGGATGTTGAGAAACTTTAAATATAAATGAAAATTATAAATGTCTCACTCTGATAAGATTGCTAGCAACAGGTAACAGAATCTTGGTTTATGGAAAGCAAGAAACCTAGAAGGAATGTAGGACAGGGATAGGGAAGGCCTTTTCAACAGGGAGGCTTCTGAGCCACCTGCTATGAGAAAAAGTAGACACCAGGATAGTCTCTAAATGATACATATTTGAATGAAAGGGCAGTCTTGCAAATTCTACAAAACCAGAAATTATAGTTGAAAATAAGAGATTACCAAAGTGCTGTTATTAGTATTGAGGCACAGCTTACAATTGTCAAAGAATGTTATACACCAGCCAATGTTTGTTCTATGTGCATCTTTGAAAAAATAAAAAGAAAAAAGTAAAGCAAGATAGTGCAAGTCAATGAGGATACATTTTATCATGCTTCCTTCAAATATTTATAGAAAATGTGGGGGAAAATTCTCTCAATATATAAACTGTTTCATATGTGTGGAAAGATATATCTTCCCATACAATTCGTCTTAGAAAGATATCCCTAACTGAAAACTAGGTACTAGAGAATAATCTATGAAAAAGGAGACAAAGAGAAACATAATTACTATTCATGTACTAAACATCAATAAATAAATATACTTATTTTGGATCTAGCTTATGATATCTGCATCCATTTTAAATTAATATAAAGAGATAACTACATTTAATCATAATACAAAATATATGATGAAAATGTGATCATTTTTTAGCTCTTACAAAGTCATCACAACATCTCAAAAATGTCCATCTCCATATTTCTTCAAAACTTTCTAGTTATACTACCCATAGTTTATTTTTTATTTTCTATCAAACTTTCATTTGTCAGGCTAGGAATAGGCCGACAAAGAGTGTAAGTGTGAACTACATGATAAGAGGAGAGATCTTGGTCACTGTTGCATCTCTAATACACAACACACCCTATACCCGGAGCATGACAGGTTTTCAGTAAATGGTTGTTGAACTAATAAGGAAACTGTGGCCTGAGCAACAGTGAGATCCTTGTTAAGAGCAATTGTGACAGAGTGGAGTAGAAGTTGTTAGATATTACATCGAGATGCGAATGGTGGTGAGGAATGCAGACAGAGTCTAGTATAGTGATGCCCAAGATGCATCAATCAGAATCACCCTAATAAGTGAAAAAAGGCAAAAAGTATTCAGAGGTTTTTTCCCAGACTCACTGATGCAGAGTCTCTAGGATATGAAGTGTGAGATTCTGCATTTTACTTAGATTTTTGGTTGATTCTGAATAAAAGCCAGGTTTAGAAACCACTTTCAAGAGGACTGAGTGCAGCAGCAAGCATCTTTGCCACAGGCTTCCCGCAAGGTTGTCCAGTGCAATGAGTGCACATTCAGCAGCAGCCTGGGGAGTATCTGGAATCCAGCAGAAGTTTGATATTTGAAGAATCAGATGCCTGCCCTTTACAATATGTCACATCATGTTGAAGACATTATTCTGATTTTGAAAATAAGGAAAACAGTGCCTTGTGGGCATGTGGTTAGTGCTATTTTATCATTTTTCTCCAAGTAAAATGTTTGTACATAACAGATGTAGGGTTGGCACCCAGGTGCCGTAAACTCCAGCCTGGTGCAATCTCTCCTGATAATGTGTCCCAAAGTTTTCACATCAAGGTAGGTGAATAATCTTCAAAAACTATAAACCAATATATAAATGATGGCAATGTTATGAATATTGTGAGAATTATACAGTACCATTCTAAGTCAATGTGTGAACTTCTAAGGAAAAGAGAAAGGGAAATAATCTAGAAGTGTTTGAGGTCAATGAGTAAAATGTATGTAATTTATTAGAGTCAAATGTAACAACCTTTATTTAACAATATGCCCTATAAATTCAAATTAAAAACTAATAAACTGGTAAATTGATGCCTTCCAATTTGTTCTTTTTGCTTAAGGTTGCTTTGGCTATAGGGGGGTCTTCTCTGATTCCATATAAAACATAGAATTATTTTTTCTAGATCTGCAAGAAGTGATGTTGGCATTTTAATAGGGATTGCAGTGAATCTGTAGATTACTTTGAGTAGTATAGACATTTTAACAATGTTGATTCTGCCGACCCATGAGCCTGGTATGTTTTCCGCCTGTTTACGTCCTCTGCTATTTCCTTCCTCAGTGTTTCATAGTTCTCCCTGTAGAGATCTTTCACCTCCTTAGTGAAATATATTCCTAGGTATTTTATTTTCTTTGTTGCTATTGTGAAGGGTATTGAGTCTTTGATTTGGTTCTCTGTTTGACTGTTGTTGGCATGTAGGAATGCTACTGATTTCTGTACACTGATTTTGTAACCTGAGACTTTGCTGGATTTGTTTATCAATTCCAATAGTCTCATGGAAGAATCTTTGGGGTTTTCTAGATAAAAGATAATATCGTCAGCAAATAGTGATAGTTTAACCTCTTCTGCCCCCATTTGGATGCCCTTGATTACCTTCTCTTGTCTGATTCCTCTGGCTAGGACTTCCAGCACTATGTTGAATAGAAATGGTGATAGAGAACTTTGTCTGTTCCAGTTCTAAGTGGGAATACTTTCACTTTTTCCCCGTTCAGTATGATACTGGCTGTGGGTTTGTCATATATGGCTTTTATCATTTTGAGGTAAGTCCCGTCTATGCCTATTTTGTTAAGCGTTCTTATCATAAAGGGGTGCTGAATTTTGTCAAATGCTTTAAATGTTCAACATCTCTAATCATTAGGGAAATCCTAATCAAAACCGCAATGAGAATGGCTTTTACCGAAAAGTCCCAAAACAACAAATGTTGATGTGGATGCAGAGAGATAGGAACACTCATACACTGCTGATGGGACTGCAAACTAGTACAACCTGTATGGAAAGTAATATGGAGATACCTCAAGGAACTACTATTTAATCCAACAATCCCACTACTGGGTATCTACCCAAAGGAAAAAAGACATTCTATAAAAAAAGACATCTGCACTTGAATGTTTCTATCATAGCAGCACAATTCACGATTGCAAAGATGTGGAAACAACCGAAGTGGATACCATGGAGTACTACTCAGCCGTAAAAAACAATGGTGAACTACCTATTGTATTATCCTGGGTGGAGCTGAAGCCCATTCTTCTAAATGAAGTATCACAAGAATGGAAAAACAAACACTGCATGTACTCACCATTAAATTGGTACTAATCAATCAACACTGCACATATGTGAAGTAACATTCATAGGGTATTGGGCAAGTGGGAGGGGGGAGGTGGGGATGTGTAAATTCACACCTAACTGGTGCAGTGTGCATTGTCTGGGGGATGGTCATGCTTGTAGCTCTGACTCAGGCAGAGCACAGGCAATTTATGTAACCAAAGCATTCGTAACCCCATAACACTCTGAAATTTAAAAAAAAGTTAAAGAAATCCATAAGGGAACTATCTAAAATGAAGAAGTGTAAAACAATAAATAAATAAAAAGCAATATAAAGCGAGTTACCCAAGCCAAAAAAAAAAAAACTAATAAACTAAGGGCAGAAATTACAATTCATTTGGTTTCTCTGTTATATAAAAATAACACCAGAGTACTCATTATGGAAAGTAAATTTTTCTTTTTAAACAGAAAGCTAGAAAAACTAGAAAGCTCTCAGAAAAACTTATGATTTGCATTTAGTGAAAGTATGGGTCATTTTATATTTTTCAACCTTTATTTTCTCTATTCCTGGTTTCCTCCCTTTTTTAATACTGTCATGTGTTGTTAGTATTTGTATTTTTAAGCTTCCTTAAATTTTTTTAGAAAAAGTTGAACATAAATCATCACCCTGGAACCGTCTTTTATCTGTAGGGTGAGTGTGGACTATTTTCTTAGGTGTATGGCCAGCCTGAACTCTCCAAAAGAGTTAGAAGCACATCCTGAGTGCCAATGTCAGCACCAGTTGAGCAGTAAGAGCTTCTCAGCACACTGTCCAGGGCTATGGAGAAAAGAAGAAAGCATTTCCAGTCAGGGGCAAGTGGTTAACCAGTACCTGAGCTTCAGTCACGAGTTTTGATGAGAAATCAGCAAACAGATATAACAACAGCATTCCCTGCCACCGCTGGACAAAGAGTGATGGAAAAGTCCTGTGAAGCTTAGGGAATGTTAGATCCAGGGCCTGTATTCAATCTGTTTCAATGTTTTAACAAATAATTATACTGAAAAGAATATCTGTTTGCATTGGTATAATATCCAAATAATATTAATGATTCAGGTTTTGTCTATTGACTCAGTTATGGAATTAAATTTGATTATCCTAACTAGCACACAAAAGCTTGAAATTATTAATACATTACCAGTTTAATCAGATTCTGAATGATATTATTTCTACATTTAATCCAACATCGGCTATTTAGTATCAGAAAAACATCATCACCCAATATATTAAATTAATATTAGTTTCATTTTTATGTTTTTATGGTTTCACTTTTAAAATTTAATTTATAAATGCATTTTAATTAACTGTTATATAAGAAGCAGGTTAAGAAATTCATGTTTGATATTTGTAAATACACAAAATTGTAAAGTTTACAGTTTAGCACTAGAAATCTGTGGGAATATTTTCCTGTAAAGAAAAAGAACTCCATTCCTACGAGTTATTTGTATTTTAATAATGGGCCTTTAGAGGCCAAAAGGTATTCAAGAATCAAAGATATGACATTCTAAGTTTGGCAGTGTAGCTACCCTAATAAACAGTGAGGGAGACATCTATAACACCACCCAAAAGCAAAGCATGGTTATGGGGTGACACCTACCTAATGTCAAAGTATACACGTTCCAATATTCCACAGTGGGAGGTGGGAATGTATGTGTGTGTGTGCGTGTGTACATGTGTGTTTATGTAAAACTGTCAGAAACATGATACAATAGAGAATATAGAAATACTTTTAATCAGCTATTTAATGTTAGCAAGCAAAAAAAAAGTACATTTTTAAAACAGTAACAAAAAAATCTATCAAGATAATGGTAAAAAAAAAATAAACGGAGAGTACCACTGTCACCATTTCAGACCACACACTGTCTCTTCTGTAGCCATACTGGTTATGCTATGCCTCTGAGCACATCATAACCAGACTGCAGTGGACACAAATGATCTTTCTAGGATGTACCAGTTGAAACTCCTTCAAAGGGTTTGCAAAGTCAAGGATTAGTAATCACAAGTACTAGTGTCACCTTATCATCCTTTGGCCATATCAAACAAGGTGATTCAGGCCTCAAGGTATATTTAGTATATTGTTTCTTATTTTAGTCTCTGCAATTGAGTAATACTGTCTTCAATGATGTATAAAGTATGAGTCTCCATTTCACATTGGGACAGGCTTTCTGAAACCTAATTATCTTCCCGGGATTTTTTCTATATTACTGTGATCTCTGTTTCTTACCTCTGTACCTTTATTTTGTTAGGCAAAGACACTTAAGCCATCCCATGAAGTTAGGATATACGGTTAAACAAGTAATTGAATTTATTGTTTAAAAACTCTAATAACAGGTTTTTATTTGTTTGTTTGGTTGGTTTTCCATGGCTGTAACTACTACTTAATTTTAAATTCAAGGTGTGTCTTTTATTTTGCAGTTACGTTTTATGATATTCATTCACTCTAATAAAACTAATGAATCAGCTTCTGCATTCTTTTTTTTTAATGCTTGGGTGCTTTGCTTTAGACTTTAACTTTTAAGTCTGCTGTTAATAGAAAAGGCTGTTACTAATTATACCTGGAATACCTGGAAATGTAATAATGTGGTTCAATGGTGAAGAGTTCAGGCTTTAAACTGGCTTCAAAAATGCTGGCTCGGTCACTCACTAGCTGTGAGATCACGAAAATGTTCCTGAATTTCCAACCTCAGTTTTTCTTCCCTCTAAAACAGTTAATTTTAAAATAATAGTGCCTATGTCATAGCGTTGTGAGGATTATAAAATTACACAAAAAACTTAGCATAGTGCTTAGTGCAATTAATCCTATCATCCACAAGAAATCACAACATTTCATGAGATAAAGCAAGAGGCTATCAAGTACTAATTAATACTCAGTTGCTATGTTCTAGAAGAGAAATAGAAGTGAAGACAATATATAATAAACCATTTCCAATCCATTTTAAGTGAATATTGGAATATATGGTATAATTTAATCACCAGAGACTCAGGTTCCTTAATTTGTATTTTCAAAAGACACACTGGTAGGCAAGGGTAGCTTATGGACCAAGTAGAAGAGGCAGCTCACCTTTCTTTATCATTATTATTCAAATATCCATGCTGTGTTCACAAAGTACGTGATACACATATGAAACAGAAAAAGTCAGTAAATATAAGAGGATTAGCATTTTCTTTGACCTTGGTCAGGGCAAATGTACCTGTGTCTCCATGACAATAGATTGAGAAAATTGAAATAAACTCCACCCTGGTTCTTGCTGCCAATATCACTTTTAAAAGTGAAAGCATAATTATAGTAATTTTAACGATGGTGATAGCTAGTCATTAAGTTTTATTCTAATCACTAAGTAGGTTTTTTTTTTTTTTTTCACTTTCTGGGTAAAATGGGTCCCATAAGGAGGGACAGCTAAACTAAAAAGTCACATTTTGGTTTTGGAATTCAAAGAAAACTTTTCAAAGGATAATAGAAATGGTGCTATATAAGCAAAATGAGGTACATAATTTACACGAAAAGCACCAAATTTTCCAGGAGTGTAGTTTTACAGAGTGTATTACATGAACTAAAAAGTGAATAGCTTTCAGTTTAAAAAGATAAAGGCATCCAACTCTTTCCTGAATATTGTCTGTCTTTCAATGAAGATTAATTCTTCAATGCCAAAGTAATGTAAGGGAATTATTGCAAATACCAGGAAATTCAGATCCAGACTCAATTTTCACTAATAATTTAATATGTAAATTAAAGAGGAGAGTCAACACCACCTTAATTATTCAAGTTAAATTGTTTATCTAAATAGTTTAAGTCAGCCCCCTATTCCCAAGAAGAATTAGACCACAGCTCCATGTAATGATGCCTAATTGTACATTTTGCCCCCACCTCTACCCAGACACTTCCTCCTACTTGAATGGCCAAAAGCATGATAATAGAGAGCTTGGAATAGTGGCACTGGACTCTGAGTCAGGAGAGTCCAGTCCAGCGGAGAGATTTTCCTCTCAGCTCTACCATTATGAATTACATTCCCTGGGCCTCAATATCCACATCTGGAAAATGACAAGATTGAACTAGTTGATCTGCAAGATACAATAAGGAACACTTCACACCCCTAAAGTACATGAAAAGCAGATTTGATAATCAAAGATGTATTTTTACAACATTGTTTTAAGATACTAAAATTTGATGCCTACCTGTGAAAAAACAATCACTTAACTTCAGGTATTAGACAAGAAGAATGTGAACAGTCATCCATCTGAAGAATATTTATTATTCTAATTGGTTTTGACAAGAAGAATGTGAAAAGTCATCCGTCTGAAGAATATTTATTATTCTAATTGGTTTTGCTTCTAATAAATAGTATAATTCAGTTAATAAATGTAAATAATGTTTCCCCTTATTTGAAAACAAATCAAAATTAAATATTTGTCTAATATTAAGGCACACATTCTTGCCTTTCAGATTATTATTCTCCTGAATAAGGAAAGTACCCTTCTAAGATTTTAGGCACGCGCAAAAAGTTTCTACAAGATAGTTGCACTTTTGCACGTTTATTCTATAGCTTTTCTATGAACTGGACAATAAAGATTCTCAAAGTGTGTTCGGGGTGGGGGTAGGATATGCACTTTCAAATGCAATTTTAATTATTTTTAAAAATAGTAATTTTCTTACATTTTTTCAAGTTTCACATCTCCGTCCGTTTTAACCCCATGTACTTCCCGGCTACATTCTCCCTCTCCATCCCCAGCCTTTCTTTGCACCCTTCTCCTAGGTGCGTTCCGGGTATAGATAGCTTCTCTCCCCGCCCGTCTCCAGCACTTTTCTAGGCCACCCCACCGCCACCTGTGCCCTTACCTGTCGGCACTGAGGGCAGTGAGAGTGAACACGGAGACCCCCACGGAGGTGAGCTGGATGACCGGGATCAGTTTGCAGCCCACCTTACCGAACATCCACTCGTCGAAGAAGTAGCGCGAGGCGTCCACCGGGACGCACGTGAGCAGCAGCAGCAAGTCCCCGGCCGCCAGGTTAGAGATGAAGATGTTGGGGACGCTCCTCATGGCGCTGCTGGTGATGAAGGTCTTCACCAGCATGATGTTGCCCAGCGAGCCCACCGTGATGATGAGCAGGTAGAGGGACGGGATCACACAGCGGATCGCCAGCTCGGCGGGGGTCCCGCGTGAGGCTGGCAGGAAACCGCTTTCGGATGCCTCGGGAACGAGACTGCTGCGGTTCGCGCCGGTGATCAGGGAGAAGTTGGAAAGAGACGTGGGGGGCATGGTCTCCTCGCCAGGAGAGGCCGCTGGAATTTTCCTGCTCCCAGGTGCCCTGAAAAGTGCCACCCGCACCCGGGTTTAATCGGTTTCCCTCTCGTCCCTCAAGTTCACCACCCGCGGGAACGTGTCACACCGCTGCGTCCCAAAGAGGACAGGACTGCCAAGAAGTCTGTCCACACGCTCCGGTGATGCACTTCTAGGAGGCTTGCATTGGTTCCTGCAAGCTCTGAATGCAGATTTAAAAAAGAAGAAGAAGAAGAAGAAGCGGTTGAATCTTTGTTTTCTATTGAATAGTTTGGTCTCGCCTACAGCTAGCAGAGAACAGCCCTTTCGAGAACGAGGAACTGTCCCTCTGGGAGTAATGGAAGTACCTGCCCGACCGTTCGCACAGAGGAGCGGGCGGGAGTCATCCTGGCTGCCCAGGGAGGCTCCGCCGAAATACTGGGAACTAGCGTGGGGGCCTCTGGCACTTTGTTTTCACAGCTTCGCTCTCGTTTCTACAGTTCCTGTTGTATTGTGTGGCATCGAGGGCGCTGAGTCCTCGCTCTCTCTCGCTGCCTCCCTGCATACATCCCCCCTTATCCGCCTCCCGGCGGGAGGAGCCCCAGGAGAGAAGTTTGTGAGCCTCTAAGGCTTAGGGGCTGAGCTGGCAAGTTCCTAATGCCACACACTAAATTTAGGAAAAAGAATGAGTTCCAAGAATGAAGTAAATGAATGAAATCCTTTCTCTCTTCTTATGATCCATATCTCCTATTCCAACTATGGAAATTCTTTCCTATAGTTGGCATATTATTTTTAAACTTACATTTTATTGAAATATAACACGCACAAAGTATACATTTATTAAATTTAATGCTTAATCTAACCACCATTCAGAATCAACAATCTAACCACCATCTCCCAAAGTAACTATTATTCCACCTGTTACCATCTTAGACTAATTCGCCTGCTATTGAGCATCATATAAATGGAATTATTCAGTATACACTCTTTTGGCTAGCTTCTTTCACTCAGTATCACATCTGTAAGACCCGCCCATGCTTTTGCAAGTAGCATTTTCATTGCTGCATAGTATTCTATATTATAAATATATCACTGTTTATTTATCCATTCTCATGTTGATTGACATCTGGAATCCTTACAATGTTAGCCAATGTTTTAAATAATGTTTCTATGAATATTCTTGTACATGTCTTCCGGTGCACATTTGAATAAATCCCAGGTGTGGATTTGCTAAGTCATAGTACTTGAGTATGTTCAGCTTTAATAGAAACTAACAATTTTTCAAAATAAATTACTTTTTTTTCTTTTGGAAACTTTGATGACATTTATTAAGGCTGAATGTATATATGCTTATGACTGAGCAATACCACTCCTAGATATATATACTCAATAAATATCCGAGTCAATATTTTAAATAGGATGTTCCTAAGAGCAAAATAACTTCTCAAATCATGACCATCTAGTCTGATATAAACTACTCTGAAATAGTGGCTCAGTTCTGGAATTAGCTAAATAATACTCCTTTCATTAGGAAAAACATTTGGCTAGCTCTTGGTTTTTAAAGGATAAAATTGTATGATAACAAAGAAATAAGTCAAGGACTTCCTACAAGGATCTAGCCATAAGCTGATAAAATGTGTACATGTGCAAGGTTATTTGTAAATTAAGCAAGTTCTTCAGATATTGCCCACCAAGAACAGCATTTCATTATCATAGTTGAATTAGACAAGGTAAACATTTGCATTGTAATCAATTTTATGTTTTCTAACTAAAATACAGTTACTTATTGTACTCTCATTTCACTACTTAATCCATTATAAAGTTAAGATTGGCTAAATAGAATTTTATATATACACATTTGACTATGTATAAATACACTATTTATATAATCTAATATATATAGCAAAGCAATTAATATTACATATAGGTTGATCTATATCTCTAGGAATTTTATCCTCAAAGTTATTTAAGTTTTCTCTTCTAGCATCAAATATGATTATACAAAATAAATTACTAAAGCAATCTTCTAAATTATGAAATGTCTCAAACTCTCAAGCGGCAACTATCCCATTTAATTTATTTTATATGAAAATATATTGAAATATAAATTACTGTATGAATTTCCTTATTCTCCCCTGATTGTGTCTTTGTGAGCCTAACCATTTAGATGAGAAAAGTGTTTAGTCCAAAAGCTGGATTAACAAATATCCAATTGACAGGTGTTGTAGACACCTGTTGTAGAATCAAAGCATCTGGATTGAATTTTATCCATTTCAAGTAAATCCATATGTATTTACTTTGGTTCATGGTAGTGGAGAATCTAATGAATATTTTAATAATGATGACCTTAATGATATTTTATTGAAATGTTATAAAATTATTATAACTATTATTTAGATTCATTACAAAATTACATATAGGAACATGATAGTGTCTCATATTTATAGAATGAATACACATCAGAAATAAACATCTACTGAAGGGAAAAAATTTTATTATGTTAAATGTGTCATGCGCTATGTTAGAATCCTTAGACTCATATCTCCTTAATGTTTATAAGTATTCTTTGAGGTAGATATCTGAGTCTTAATTTTATATATTAAGACTCATAGAGGCAATATAAATTGCTTAATTTCAAAAGAACCCAGTAAAACTACATTTTCAAACTTAATATATTTGACTTCAATGTTGGTTGTATCTCATTGTTCCTAGAGAAAACAATTATGCAAAAAAATGTGATTTCTATATAATTGAAGTATACACTTTTAATACTGAGGTATTCAATGTTTATAAAATACACATGATGGATTATATTGCCCTAATATAAAAACTATCCAGAATTACATTGTTGCTGTTTCAAAGCTATTGATATAAGTATTAGTTGTTGTGTAAGTATATATGATAAATCTGAAATTTACACAAATTTTGTAATCCTTGCCTGCCCAAATGTATTTATCCTTTGGAGTATTATGAAGAAAATGTCAAATGTTATACTTGTGAAACATTTTATAAATTTTCCCTTAAGATCACAAACAGGACAAGGATATTATCTGTTATCTATTAAATAACTATTATCATTGTTATTTAACACAGTAGAGGATATCTCAACCAATGCTATGATGTAACAATAGAAATGGAACAGAAAAGGAAATAAAGTTTGAAAGGAAGAAAATACCAATTCAAAAGCATAGTATTAAAAACAGAGTAAAACTGGTACAGAATGAGAACCCAGAAACAAAACCATCTATATACAACCATGTGGTCTTTGACAAAGTGAACAAACACATTCACTGGGGAAAGAAAGCCGTATGTGATGCTTGGAAAACTACATAGCCACATGCAGAAGAATGATACAGGACCCCTGTATCTCACCATATACAAAACTTAATTCAAGATGGATAAAAGATCTAAACGTAAGGCATGAAACCATAAAAATCCTAGAGGAAAATACAGGAAAAACTACTCAAGACATTAACCTAGGCAAAGAATTTATGACTAAGACCCCAAAGGGAAATACAACAATAACAAATATAAATAAATGGGACTTAATCAAACTAAAAACCTTCTGCACAACAGAGGAAATAATCAACAAAGTGAATAGACAACCTACAGAATGGGAAAAAATATTCACAAATTATGCATCCAATAAAGGTTTAATATCCAGAATCTACAAAAAATTCAAACAAATCAGAGAAAAAAAATCTATCAAAAAGTGGGCAAAAGACATGAACAGAACTTCTTTCAAAAGAAGATAGACAAATGGCCAAGAAACATATGAAAAAATGTTCAACATCACTAATCATCAGGTAAATGAAAATTAAAACCACAATGCAATACCATCTTATCCCTGTTAGAATGCCGTTATTAAAAAAAATCAAAAAAACAATAGATGCTAGTGTGGGTGTATAGAGAAAGGAACACTTACACTGTTGGTGGGACTGCAAATTAGTACACCCTTATGGAAAACGGTATAGAGATTCCTCAAATAAATAAACATAGACTTAACATTGGATCCAGCAATCCCACTACTGGGTATCTACCCAAAGGGGAAGTCATCTTATCAAAAAGGCATTTGCACTCAAATGCTTATCACAGCACAATTCACAATCGCAAAGACATGGCATCAACCTAAGTGCCCATCAACTGCTGAGTGGATAAAGAAAATGTGTATATATATATGATGGAGTACTACTCAGCCATAAAAAGAAATGAAATAATGTCTTTTGCAGCAACTTGAATAGAACTGAAGCCATCTATTTTAAGTGAAGTATATCAGGAATAGAAAAACACCACATGTACTCACCAATAATTGGTATCTAAACAATGGATACATAAGGGCAAAAAGAGATGTAAAGGACAATGAAAACCAAGAAGGGGGGTTGGCGGGGGATGAAGGGTAAAAACTATCGGCTACAATGAACACTATTATGGTGATGGGCACACTTAAAGTCCTGACTTAAGTATTATCAAGGTATCCACATAACAAAAACATTTGTACCCCCTTAATATTTTGAAATTTAAAAACTTGGCACAGAACAGGAAAAAATAATGGAACAGAATAGAAAATTCAAAAACAGTTGCATGTAAACAAGGAAATTTAATATTAAAATTTGTGTTGTACAAAATGAACACAGAAAAATATAAGTTACTTAATAGATAATACTGGCAAAACTCATTCACATGCAAGAAGAATAAAACAAGGTCCCTATGTAAAACTGCATATAGTGTTAGAATTCCAGTACATAATCTGGGGAAGATTATAGAAGAAAATCTTAAAGAACATTTTTGAGACCAAGGGAGTAGGGAGTGATTTCTACCTCAAATCAAGAAGGAATAACAGAGAAAATATTAAACAAATAAAACCCAATAAAATATATGAAATAGTAGTTTTTGGATACTGATATAGCACCTCTTGTATTCTCCTGGATAGAGCTGGAACGCATTCTACTAAGTGAAGTATCCCAAGAATGGAAAAACAAGCACCACATGTACTCACCATCAAATTGGTATTAACTGATCAACACATAAGTGCACATATAAGAATAACATCTATTGGATGTCGGGCAGGGGGGAGGGGGCAGGGGGAAGGAGGGAACGGGTATATGCATACACAAAGAGCTCAATGCGCACCGTCCGGGGGATGGACACGCTTGAAGTTCGGATTTGTGGGGGGGCAAGGGTAACATACGTAACTTAAACATCTGTACCCCCATAGTATGCTGAAATAAAAAATAAAAGAGAGAGAAGCACAAAACAGTGATCCCTGAGATAGGGTAAACAGATGAGGTGAGCTCTACAATTGCTCCAACTTGCTGCCTAAAGAAAGAGTTTTCAGGCCACGCACAAGGATAAAGAATCCAGACTGAGCCTGGAAGTCTCTCTAACTTGAGGAGATGGGCTTGGGATTTGCAGGGCAGAGTACCTGAGCAAAGAGAGCAGCATAGAGAGAGAGAACTCTGGAAATTCACAAAGTGTCCTCCTTTGTGTGAAAATAAGCTAAATACTTATTTCTACATGCATGTAAGAAAATTAACCAAATCTTGGGAAAGAACTACCCAAAGGGAGTAAGGAAAACAAGACCCACAGATCAATCAGTGCTTTAAATAAGTTGTTTTCCCACCAGCCTGAGTGTAAAAACCTTGTTATACACAGAGTATCAGGTGCATTACTTAGAAAGCTATTGTGTCTATAATTAGGAATTATTAACTTCAGACTAAAGTCTTCTCTGGTCTTGACTTCCGAGCTTAAAAGTAAGAATCGAAACAGTAAAACTAATGTAAGAAACTAACAGCATCTTAGGGCAAAGCTCAAGAATACCTAAATTACAGATGCTACTAGATTTTTACAGGGGCTAAGGACCGATAAATCTGTCATACGTAAAAAATGTTCTAAATCAAAAATGCTTTTAATACCCTGACAAACCCATTGTAAGGTCAAAAAATCATAAGTCAAATAATCTTGTAAATCCATATGCTTCTCAACTTACAGAGGGGCTGCACCCTGATAAACCCATCATAAACTCAAAATATTATAAGTCTCACCATTGTTAAGTTGGGGACTCTTTGTAATTAATAGTATGCACAACCGACAAGCTAAAATCAAAATGTCTGGCATGCACTCAAAACTACCACACATGTAAATCAGCAGGAAACTATAACTATTCATAAGGACAAAAAATCAGTTAATTGACACTAAACCAATAATTACAGACATGATATAATAAGTAGATAGGAGCATTAGAAATGTTAAGAAAACTCTATTTCAGACGTTGAAGAAGGAAGAAGAAAACACCTACATGTTAAGGAGAAACATGGAAAATATAAAAGAACATATACTGAATTTTTACAGAGGAAAAAAACAATGTGATGAAAATAAACTTGATATAATTAATAGCAGGAAAAAAACACTGCAGAAAAAAGGCTTAGTGAACTTCAATGTAGTAATACACACTATACAAAACAAAATACAGAGAGAAAACAACTTTTAAAAAATGAATGTAATATCAGTGAACTAAGTGGCTCAATATAGCTGTAGTTGAATCCTTGGAGGACAAAAGAGAAAAGGAACAGAAGAAAAAATATTTGAAGAAATAATGGCCCCAAATTCTCCATATGTAATGAGCTAAAAACCCTCATATCCAAGAAGCTCAACAAATCCCAACCAGAAGAAACATGAAGCTTTGCTAAGACTAGCAACAAGGAAAAGATGTTTCCTCTTATTACTCCTTTTCAAAATTGTACTGGAAGTCCTAGCCAATGCAATAAGACAAGAAAAAGTAATAAAGGTATATTGATTGAGAAGGAAGAAATAAAACTATCATTGCTCACAGGTGACATGATTGTCTATTAGAAAAATCTAAAAGTATCAACCAAAAAAGCCTCCTACAACTAATAAGTAATAATGGCAAAGTTACAGAATAGAAAGTTAATACACAAAAGTCATTCCCTTTTCTATATACCATCAATGACTAAGTGGAATTTGAAATTAAAAACACTAAAACATTTATTAATACATTGCCCCCCAAAAATGAAATACTTAGATATAAATCTAACAAAATATGTACATTCTATAAGAGAAAAGCTGCAAAGCTCTGATGAACAAAATTGAAGAACTAACTAAATAAATATTTCTTATTCACAGATGGGAAGATTCAATTTTGTCAAGTTGTCAGTTCTTCCCACCTTCATCTATAGATTCAATGCAATCCCAGTCAAAATCCTAGCAAGGTAATTCATGGAGATCAACAAAGTGCTTGTAAAGTTTACATGGACAAGCAAAAGACCCAGAATAGCCAACACAATTTTGAAGGAGAAAAAAGTTACAACACTGACACTAGCCAAAGTCAAGACTTACTATAAAGCTACAGTAATCAAGATAGTATAGGTATTCATGAAAAAATAGACAAATAGATCAATAAAACAGAATAGAGGGCCCAGATGGACCCACATAAACATAGTCAACTGATCATTGACAAAGAAGCAAAGGTAATACAATGGAGAAAATATAATTTTTTGAACAAATGGTGCTGGAATAACTGGACATATTCATGCAAAATGTAAGTCTAGACATAGACCTTACACACTACATAAAGATTAACTAAAAATGGATTATAGACCTGAATATAAAGCATAAAATTTTAAAATTCCTAGAAGATCACATAGTATAAAACCTAGATGATCTTGGATATGGTAATGACTTTTTAGACACAAAACTGCAGCAATAATCCTTGAAAAATTATTAATAAGCTGAATCTAATGACTTAATTAAAATTAAAATCTTCTGCTCTGCAAAAGACAATGAGAGAACAGGCTACAGACTGGGATCTGTGATGCAAAATATATAAATGTTACAAAGAACTCTTACAACTCAAGATATCCAGGATATACAAAGAATCCTTATATTGAACAATAAGAAAACAACCTGATAAAAAACTAGGCAAAAGACCTTAACATACATCTCCCCAAAGAAAATACACAGGTGCAAATAAGCACATGGAAACGTGCTCACATCGTATGTCATTAGAGAATTGCAAATTAAAACAACAAGATATCCCCATACATTTATCACAATGGCTAAAATCCAAAACACTGACAACACCAAATGCTGAGCATTATGTGGAACAGGAGCTCTCTTTCACTGATGGTGGGAAAGCAAAATTTGGAAGACAATTTGACAGTTTCTTACAAAATTCAACATATTCTTACCATATTATTAATCAATCATATGCCTTGATATTTACCTAAAAAAGTTGAAAACATATGTCCACACAAAAACCTGCACATGGATGTTTATAGCAGCTTTTCATCATTGCCAAAACTTGGAAGCAACCATGATGTCCTTTAGTAGGTGAATGAATAAATAAACTGTAGTGTATCCAGACAATGGGATATTATTCAGCACTAAAAAGAAATGAACTATCAAGCCATAAACAGCCATGGAAGAAACTTAAATACATGTTACTAATTGAAAGAAGTCAATCTGAAAAAGCTACATATTGTATGATTCCAACTATAGGGCATTCTGGAAAAGGCAAAACCATGGGGACAGAAACAGACCAGTGGTTGCCAGAGGCTGGGGAGAGATGAAGATGAATAGGTGGATACTAGAGTTTTTTTTAGGGCAGGGAAACTATTCTGTATGATACTATAATGGTGGAAATATATAATTATACATTTGTCCAAAGCCACAGAATATACAACACCAAGAGTAAGCCCTAATGTAAACTGTAACTCTGGATGATAATGATGTGCCGATAAAGGTTGATCGACTGTAACAAATGTACCACTCTGTTGGGGATGTTGATAATGGAAGGAGGTTATGCATGTGTGGGGGCAGCAGATATATGGGAAATAATTGTACTTTCTTCATAATTTTGTTGTGTCAAAATTTTTGTACTGTCTAAGTCTGTTTGTTCAGGCTGCTATAACAAAATACCATTGATTAGGTAGCTTACAAATAACAGAATTTCTCATAGTTCTGAAGGCTGGAAGTCTTCAGAAGATGAAGGTACTAGAAGATTTGGCATCTAGTGGATGTCAGTTCCTCAGAGATGGTGCCTTCGTCCTTCATCCTCACCTGGTGGAAGTGTCCAACAAGCTCCCTTGGGGCTCTTTTATAAGGGCACTAATCCCCTTCAACAAGAATTTATATATTGTACAAACTCAATGAATTCCAAATAGGACAACACAAGGAGATCTACATCTAGATATCTATCAAATATATCAAAGTAAAAATATTAAAAGACAAATTTTTTAAAAAAACTGAAAGTAGAAAGAGAAAAATGACATCAGTAAAGTTAACAACTGACTTCTGATCAGAAACAATGGAAGCATATTCCTCCAATGGGATGACATATTCAAAATACTAAATGAAAAAAAAATTGTCAATCAAGAATCTTGTATACAGCAAAACTATCCTTCAAAAATTAAGGCAAAAAATATCCCTAGATAAACATAAAAAGAAAATTTTTTGTTAGCAAACAATTTTCTTTTGGAAAAAGAAGGTCTCTAGGCAGAAAGAAAATGACAGTAATTCAAATCCACATGAAAAAACAAAGACCATTGTTAAGTATAAAGATATAAGTAAAATAAATAATATAAATTCAAATTTCTTCTCCTTAAATTATGTTAAAATCAGCTGTATATAATAATATGTATGTAATTGTACTGTTGGGCCTATGATATATTAGAAATGTAATAATATTTCACCACAGATGCACAAAGTTGGTGGGTGGAAGCAGAGCTGTATGAGAGTAAGGAAAAAACACTGGAAGAATCCAAAGCAACAAATGAAGAATACACAAGAACACAAGTACAAATGAATAGCACTCACAATCACAAATAAAGAGGACCCAAAATGGTAAATAGTAAGGTTACTATAACAAATTCTATAAATATATACTTTACATCCATTCTTCTCTTAGGTTCTTTAAAAAAATTGTTATATAAAGTAAAAATTATGACAATATATTGTTGAGCTTGTAACACATGTAAATGTAATATATATAATAACATTAGTACAAAAAAAGGGAAGGGGGAATAGAGAAATACAGAAGTAATTTTTGTATCTCACTGGAATTAAGTTAGCATAAATCTGAAGTAGATTCTGGTAAGTTAAGATATATACAGTAAGCCCTAGAGTAACTACTAAGAAAATGACACCAAAAATGTAGATAATAAATTTTTAAAGTAATTAAAAATGTTAAATTAGAAAACATTTCCTTAGTGCAAAATAAAGCAATAAAGGAGAAACATAAGAATAACAAAAGATGTGAGACATATAGAAAATGAAAAAGAAAATGTCATACATAACTCTAACTACAGTCATGCATCACATAACGACATTTTGGTCAATGATGGACTTCACATACAAGGCTGTCCGGAAAGTATCTGTCATTATATTAACTCTGGATACTTTCCAGACAGCCTTTGTACAACACTGGTCCCATAAGATTGTAGCCCAACTGAAAAATTCCTATCACCTCATGCAGTCACAGCCATCATAACGACATACTACAACAATTTACTCACAGGTTTGTGATGATGCTGGTGTAGATAAACCTATTGCATTTCCAGTACTATAAAAGTATAGCACATACAATTATGTGCAGTACATAATACTTGATAATCATAATAAGCAACCATGTTTATGTATTTACTATACTCTACTTTTATGTATTTACTACACTTTTATACTTTTTATCATCATTATTTTAGAGTGTACTACTTCTACTTATAAAAAAAAAAGTTAACTGTAAAATAGCCTCAGGCAGGTCCTTCAGGAGATATTTCAGAAGAAGGCATTGTTATAGGATACAACAGTTCCATACATGTTATTACCCCTGAAGCCCTTTCAATGGGACAAGACGTGGAGGTGGAAAACAGTGACACTGATAATTTGATTTTGTGTAGGCTTAGGCTAATGTGTGTATTTGTGACTTAGAGTTAACAAAAAAGTTTAAAAACTAAAAAAATAAAAGATTTTAAAACTAGAAAAAAAAGCTTATAGAATAAGGATATAAAGAAATAAAATATTTTGGACAGCTGTACAATATGTTTACATTTTAAGCTAAGTGTTATTACAAAAGAGTCCAAAAGTTTTTTTAAAAAATTAAAAAGTTTATAAAGTAAAAATGTTACAGTAAGCTAAGCTTAATTTATTATTGAAGAAAGAAAAAATATTTCTTATAAATTTAGTGTAGTATGTGTACAATGTTTATAAAGTTTATAAAGTACAGGCATCTAACAACCAAGTCCCCAAATTTATGAAGCAAATGTTGACAGAACTGAAGGGAGAAACAGACAGTTCAACAATAATAATTGGACACTTTAATACTTCTCTTTTAATAATAGCTAGAACACCTAGGCAGAAGAGCAAAAAGGAAAAAGGAGACTTAAATAGCATTATAAGCCCAATAGACCTAACAGACATCTACAGAACAATCCACCCAACAATAGCAGAATACATATTCTTCTCAAGAACATATGGAATATTATCCAGGATGGACTATATACTAGGCCATAAAACAACTCTCAATGAATTCAAAAATGATTGAAATAAAAATAAACTCTGTTCACTGACCAAAATGCTACAAAATTAGAAATCAATAAGAAAAAAATTT
>NW_012150618.1:8791080-8792392 GCF_000956105.1 Propithecus coquereli | reverse complement strand
CGAAAAGTGAAAAACTTAGGATACCAAAAACATCAATGCCAATTTAATCTGTGTAGAAAGCTGACTTCAGAGAGCATGCATTAGTGTGCTTTTAGTAAATGCCTCTGAATTCCCTTTTAAAATCAGCACTTTCTTGGTGAGATGACTACCAAATAACTTGCTGAGGAACCATCAAGGCATTACCTAACACATAGGGGAATGTTGTAGTTTAATTCTTAAATTGACAGGGTAAGCAAATACTTCAACTCTTCATAATCATATAGTATTTACTTATTCTGAAAAAAAACTATTTAATTGCCACAGAACATCTGATTTTTATTTTGAATGTTCAATAGAGTAAAAAAAAAAAAGTAATTTTCCAACATGCAACACTTGGCCTGAATGGGAAACTTGTAAATAACCTGCTAGGTTATTTCTTGAAGGTAACCAAGATTATAATTTCTTGATACTTTAAAGCTCCCAAGAATCTCATTTGAATTCCATATTCAAATATTAAATGTTAAGTAAATAATTAAATGTTAAATGTAAGTATTTAACAGAATTCCTGCAGTGAGATCCAGTTTTTCCTTTCTTGCAGCGTATGCCTGGACAGCACTTCATATGGGCAAAGGGGTAGGCTTAGTTCTGAGTTGAAGAAGATGCTTTATTTTTTTTTCAAATATTATGAAGTAGACAAGAATATAAACATTATCCTCAAATTTGTATGAAGCAGGATTGAATAAATCTCTAAAATAATTCGATATGGCATCTGCACTCCCCAAATGAGAGAGTACAATCAGCCTGCCTTTACTCCCAACATCCTTATTACTGAACTCTGTAATAAAATCTTCCGTGGCAATAGGAGTTGACAATTCGATATTGTATGTCTCATTAGCGCCACCTACTGAGTGATGGTCGCATCTCGTAAATCTCAGTTACAAGTCAAGGGCTGTAAATGCAAAAAGAACCAAATCAAAGTAACAAAAGGATGGCAATAGGGTGATTACATAATCATCCAGCATTTTATTTTCATCAATGCTATTTAAGTATAGTTGCAGTAACCAGAGCAGTGACTGTCATGTCAGAAAAAGAAATAGTTCTAAATTTCATTTATATAAATATGATACTTAATTTGATTAAAAGAGGCTTTACATTAACAAAGCAAATATTACTAAGGTGTACCTGCCTTATCCATCTTGCAGATTTATGACAAAAATTATATAAAATAATTCATGTGAAAAATCTTTGAAAACCATAAAACATTAAAAATGTAAAGCATTCTATACAATTTAACCTATAATGCAATGACATTTTCATTTTATTTAATTTTTTT
>NW_012150618.1:8788922-8791030 GCF_000956105.1 Propithecus coquereli | reverse complement strand
AATTTATAGCTCTAAATGCCTATACCAAAAAAGAAAAAAGATCTCAATTCAATATCCTAACTTTCCACCTCAAGGAAATGAAAAAGGAAGAGCAACCTAAAATGAAATTAAGCAGATGGAAAGATATAATACATTTAGGGCAGAAATTAATAAAATAGAGCATAGAAAAAGGATAAAATCAATAAAATCAAAGTTTGTTCTTTGAAGAGATCAACAAAATTTACAAAACTTTAGCGGGATTGACCAAGAAAAAAAGGAGATGATTAAAATTATTGCATCAGGCATAAAAGGGGGTGGGTATCACTTTTGTGCTTTCTAGAATATCACGAAGAAAGTGGAAAAACAATTCACAGAATGGAATTTGTAAATCATATATCTGAAAAGGGACCTTTATCTAGAATAGATAAAGAGTTCTTACAACACAATAATAAAAAGACAAATAGCCCAATTTAGAAATGCACAAAGAATCTAAATAGAGATTTCTCTAAAGAAGATACATAAATGGCCAATCACATGAAAAGATGCTCTACATCATTAGCCATCGGAGAAACGCAAATCAAACCCACAGTGAGATACCACATCATGCCCAGTAGGATGGCTTCAAGGACAAAATGCTATGATCTGAATGTCTGTGTCCCTCCGTCAAAATTCACACATTGAAATCTAATCCCTAGCGTGATAGTATTAAGAGGTGGGGGCTTTGGGAGGTGATTAGGTCAGGAGGACAAAATTCTTATGAATGGGATTAGTGCCCTTATAAAAGAGGAGCAAGGGACGTTGCTTGTCCCTTCTACTATATGAGGATGAAGCAAAATGATACCACATGTAAGAAACAAGCTCCCACGAGACACCAAGGGCCTCTTGATGTTGGATTTCCCAGCCTTCAGAACTGTGAAAAATAAATTGCCATTGTATGTAAGTTACCCAGTCTAAGGTATTTTGTTATAGCATCCTGAATGAATTAAGAGAGATGGCTACAGTCAAATAGATGGACACAAAAAAGTATTGGTAAAGATGTAAAGAAATTAAAATCCTTATACATTGCTTGTGAAAATGAAAAATGATGCAGCCACTTTGGAAAACAGTCTGGCCAATTCCTCAAACGGTTAAACATAGAATTATCATATTACCCATAATTCCACTTCTAAATATATACCCAATGGAGTTGAAAACATATGTCTCCACAAAACCTATACACAAATGATGACAGCATTGTTCATAATAGCCAAAAAGTGGAAACAACCCAACTGTCCATCAACTGATGAATGCATAAATAAAATACAATGGAATATTGTTTGGCATTAAGGAGGAACCAAGCACTAATATATGCAACAATATGGATGGACCTCGCAAGTATTATTTTAAGTAAAAGAAGCTAATTTCAAAAGACTAATACTCTGTGATTACATTTATATGAAATGGAATGCACTAAATTTATGTGAAATGTTCAGAATAAGCAAATCTGTAGAAACAGAAAGTCAGTTAGTGGTTGCCTAGAACAGGGGAGTTGGGGGAAATGAGAGGAAATGAGGGGAAATGCTAATAGGTGTGGGGGTTTTGGGGTGTGATAAAATGTTTTAAAATTCATTGTGGAGATGGTTGCACACTCTCTGAACATGCTAAGAACCATTTAATTCTACACTTTAAATGGGTGAATGGCATGGTACATGAATTATTAATATGTATCAACAACAGTGTTAAGAAAAAGAAGAAAGAGACGGAGGAGGAGGAGGACCTGCTAAGGATCATCAGATTTTCATGTTTACTGACAAATTCATTTACAGAAAATTAATAGGACCCCCCCCCTAAATTATGGAAGTTTCTCAGTGGGTTATATAATTTACATCAGTATCCTTAGCATCTTTGACCTCATGGACAAATGGAAATAAGACATACTCAATTGTGGAATTTGCGAAGATGGGAAATACATTCTTTAAATTTTCCTCAGATAATCCCACTAAGAAGTTGATTGGCTATTTTAGAAGACCCCTCCTATCAGGAAACCATTTCAATCCAATCTTTTAACACGATAAAAGATCTGTGCCTATGCTTACAAAACACCTGTACCTTGAAATCACTACGACACAGCTTTTGGGTTATACCACCCC
>NW_012150618.1:8775487-8777234 GCF_000956105.1 Propithecus coquereli | reverse complement strand
CCTTCCAGAAATTCTATTTTCAGAGTCTTTTAGGAAAGAATCAAGGATAAATTACTAGGACTCTACATCCACTAAATAACAGTCTTAAAATCCTACAAGATGTTCTGATGCTTTTGAGTTCTGACATGTTATGAATCAAGGGAAGTTCTGTATATCATATCTGTGATACCATTCAATTCCAAATTGTTCTAGCAACTTCAGGGAATTCATTCCAGCAGAGTTTTGCTTTTTGTCAATATCTTTTTGTATCAATTGACAATTGATAAGCAATTTTTAGCCAGTTATTATCTACACATATTCTTTTCTATTTCCTATTCATGTTTCCATTAATAATTCAGTGTTACATGTTTTTCCAACAGATCTATTGGCATAAAACGTCTTTCAGCTCATTATTACTGTAAATTTTGTCCATCAGCCAAATAAGCAATAATTATTAACATTGTCATTAACATAATTGCTTTTAACCAATTCTTAACTTCTGTTAATACTAGCATCATTATGATTAATATCGTTAGAAAACTACCACCTCACTGAAAATAAGTTAATAAATCCTGTATTCATTTTATAGA
Organism: Propithecus coquereli; assembly: GCF_000956105.1. Taxonomy (NCBI): domain Eukaryota; kingdom Metazoa; phylum Chordata; class Mammalia; order Primates; family Indriidae; genus Propithecus; species Propithecus coquereli. Next base: position 8,776,665 of record NW_012150618.1, on the reverse strand, counting down.
TAAAAACTATTATTAGAAACTTATAGCCCATAAACTTATGTCTTAAATTGTTTGTATCCCGATCCCAATAACATAAATACTGGGACTGGCTTCCATTCATTTGTGGTACAATAATGCTTGCAATGATAAGGTCACCAAAGGTCACCAAGACATTTATAGAACCTTTCATCACACCTTGAAAAGTATATACCCCTAACATAAAGCTGGAAAAAAATCACTGCTTCTGAAACTATAAGAGAATGTGTGATGGTTTTAATGGTTATAGGTCATATGACTCATAAAATCCAAATAATTATAGTCAGTAACATATTAATATAATCCTCTCACATATGGTTTCATATTTTACCAGCTCCAGTACATCTGCATCCCAAGATCTATATTAACAGTTTAAATACAAATGAGTACATCACAATACTTCCTAAGTAGGAATTCACAGAAAAATGGACATTGAATTTTCCTTATAAAAGGGAGCAAAGGTGTTTTACAAATTAAGTGTTCACAACAGGGAAAGACATTAATCAGCTTTCAAAAGCTAAATTTGTCTCCAGCTCATTATTATTCAAAGCAGTGAATTTTCCCTGGTAACATGTCACAAAGGGAATAAGGAACGGAAGTTCTAATGATAGCCCTGCAATTTAGCATGAGGTTTTAATTAATTAATCTGGAGTTTATGCACATAAGACTGATTATATGCACTAAAGTTCAATTCTACAAGCATTTCATAAATTAAAGGAATGCTACGTGTTTCAATAATATAAAATATGATCCAGTATATACTGAAATTAAGCAGTTAGGGTATACTTCTTTGCTAAATGTGAAGCAATCATTATTTTTCTCCACACTAAAGCATGCAACAAAATCATTTACAATTTCTCATTATGTCCAACATTGAAAAACAACAACAAATTGATGACTTATAAAACTTACACTGATGAAAATTGTCATGAAGTCAGGAATAAGTACTGACAAATGATTAGTATTAACCATGGGCTTTCTGAGTTTGACTCTGTTGTGAATAATTTCACAAAAACCATGGACTATCACATGCATATGGCCCTACAGATATTTGGTTTACAGAAAAAAATAAAAGACAAGAAAACCAGGCATCCACAAATTTAAAAATCAGTATTTTTCAGAAAGATGAGTATAATCTTTCTACCAATAAATCTAAAGGGTCC
>NW_012150618.1:8773928-8775437 GCF_000956105.1 Propithecus coquereli | reverse complement strand
CAAGTAATCTGACATTTTTTCACAAATTATCTTTCATAAAATGGAAATTATTCTCATTAATTGAATGGAAATGATGTATCATGGTAACAAGTCTCTTTCTCAAAATCTATCATAATTTTAAATCAAGGTCAGGGTATTAATAAGACTACTACCTTCCTCATATTTATTTTGTCTCTCTGGGTTCATATGTCTGTATGTGTCTAGCGGATGTCAACAGCAGAAGAAAATAACGTCAGGGTTCAAGAAATGTAGTCCTGTTAATATTTATTTAAGAAGTATGGACTTGATAATGATCATCAGTCAACATTTCAGTCAAATATAAATGAAAATGCATTTGTGTCTACAAATATGTTTAACTGATACACCAGAAACTTGAATTCAAGGAGAAAAAAAGACTAGTCTTGAGAGTAAGGATGGTAACGTAACATGTGATTGTTGTAACGGTCAATGGAATTTAATGATTAGGGTTTATGCATCAAATACCAAGCCAGCAATTTACCTTCATTATCTCTTGTCATATTCATAGCAACACTGTGGACTCCTTATTATTATTTCCATTTTACAGGTGACAAAACTAAATCTAGAGCAGTAAAATAGCATATTCAAGGTGATCCAGCTAGGCAGTGACAGAAAAGAAAACCAAAATTTAGCAAATCTCCATTCCCTAAACTATGCACACTGGCAAGGAGCTATATTTACAAAGATTAAGAGGGACTTTTTTTCTAATTCACTCAGAGTTGTAGTTTACTCACCAACCTGTGTGCCTTTGGGGCTTCCTGCTCAAATGGAGTGGTTTTTTTCTAATTTATACAAAAGTGTCAAGCAGCTTCGTATGAGCAAATAAGTTGCCAAATATTCTAAAATTTTAAAGAATAAAGTTTGCTTTTAGCTCTGTTGATCGAGGATGAGACCATAGAGATGAGGAATTAAATTTAGCCTGAAAAATGAATAGGATTTTAATGAGGAACATGGAGAATATAGTGGGAATGTAAGGTAGGACATTTTTAGAACACACACAGGATCCACATGCAGAAAAAAAAAATAAGGCAGATTTGAATTATAGGAGATAGGAGTAACTGAAGCATAGATTTTCTAGCAAGATAGCAGATCAGACTGAAAAAGCCAACTTGTAGAAGGAATACTCAGAATGATAAATTAAGTTGTGTAGTGTATGGTCATTAGGCTGGGAGGAGCCATGGGGATTTAGGAGGGAAACCACAAAGCCATACATAAGATGATTACTCTGACATTAGGTGTAGATATTTCTGAGTAGGTAATATGACAACAAGAAGAAGGTAAATGAGAAATTATTAAGACCAGACCTGAAGTATGCTAGTATAGAAGTAGTAAAAATGGAGAAAATGGGTAACCTATCTCTAGAAATGCATTTATTATTCTTTCTTCCTGTGAACATTAGTTTTCAGTTCTTAGATCTAATATTTGTCCATGTGGTCATCAAATTTAAACACTAAAATCTTTTGAAATTTGACATAGAGATAGATAATGGCT
>NW_012150618.1:8761853-8771534 GCF_000956105.1 Propithecus coquereli | reverse complement strand
GTCCTGGTGCCATACTTTCATTAACTCCTGTGGTAATTGAAATGATTTGAAATAGCATAAAAACCTGAGCATGTTGAATGGTATATACCAACACTTCAGTTCTAACACACCTATATTTTTAGTCATCACTATGTCATTCCTAAGAATATTAATCATGTACACATAGCCAATCCTAATGCCTAAGTTCTTCGTTTGCTAATGGTAGTTTTTTATTACTTCAGATAAGAGCCCCCGAAGTCAGGTTTATATGGTGCAGATTGTCTCAAAATGGAAGAACCCGTTAATTGAAGAATTACTCATATACCCCTTCAGGTTTAGCTAGGAATCACTTACTAGAGAAATGTCCATGTTCAAATATCTTTTGGAACATATGGACTATTCAAAAGGTGACAGGAGGCATAGAAGCTTTGGGGAAGTTGATGTGAATCTGAAAGACCGGAAATATTCCATGTTCTGGCACACATGAAGAACAAACACCTCTGCTGCCTACAGCTATCATTTTTTGCATTTCAGAAAGGATCGTGCTAGTTGGTCTAACTATTGCCTCCCTTTCTACACTTTCTCCATATCCTTTTTTCCTCTTTAAACTCTTGCTTAGCAGGCATGAAATGTATTAAGGAACACATGTATTATAAAAGTTTTTTGGTTTAAAAATATAAAACACTTCTAGACTCAATAAGATGACAGAAGGTTGAGGCTAAGAAACACAGGGAAGGGAGAACATAGAAATCATCCTAGCAGTTGTACAACAACTCTTGATCTAAGTACTTCTCATTTGCCTATGCCAAGTCTCAGGGTGAGCCAGAGCAGAGGATTGTCTGCATTCAAAATACAACATTCTCTCATTTGCATATGTCTTGCATTTGTGCTCCCCAAGTGTCTCAGATTGGGGTCCATAGGAACAGATACAGAGATGACAAGATGAGTGCAAAAGGTTTATTGAAGAGTACTCTGAGGAGTTACCACCATAAGGAAATGAGGAAGGTAGGACTAAGCAGAGGAAGAAACAACTGTACTGTGGTTGCAACTGAAGTCTTGGTCAATCCCAAGGGATGCCCTGGAACAGTGATGGGTCTTAAGTGTGGTTCTGATGTGAATAGGTCTTTCAGCTCTGCATCAGCCAGTCATTGGCCACATGTCACCCTCCAGGAAGGAACATGAGCTGGGTGAGACATTTCCTACAGTGGAGGGCTATGCTCAGTGAAGGATGTAGTTGTGTCCTCTTAGCAGCCAGTATTACCAGTAGCAGAGAGATGGTACATGGTGATGGTGAAGGGCCATAGCATTCACCATGCCAAGAAGGGAGATCTAACTGGGTCAGGCTGCCCCCATCTAAATAGGACCACCTTATTAAGTTTGGCTTGTTGTATCAAGCCTATTCATGGCTGTCAATGGCTGGTGCCCTAAGAGCTGGTCTAGACAGTTATGGCCAAGCAAATTGGTTTGTTTTCACCCAAAACATACAGCACAAAGGATTGCCAAGGACTCTTGGTATAGCAGGCACTTAAAGGTTTACAGAGTCATCTTCAGCATAGCAAATGACCAACTTCTCAATAACAATTATAGGAACAACAATAATATAACAATATTTTATGTTAATTTGGTATTTACAGTACAGGTACTATGCTAAATACTTTATACAAACTATCCCATTTAATCCTGATAGCAACCCTATGAGGTAAGAATTACTATTTTTCTGTTACAATGGGAAATTGAAACTCATAAAAAAGCAGAAAATGTATTGAATATCACTCAATCAATAAATTGTAGAACTTGAAACGAAGGGGCATAATGTTTCATTTTAAGAGCTTTACTAAACAACCTACATAGACTGGTTTATTACTGACCATATATTACTTGACACTTTCATGGAACTCTATTGACTTCTTAATTTTAAGTATAAAGTTACAACTACTATATTGCAAAATTGACATTATATTTATTCAAAAGTCACATATCCAACTATCTTAACTCTTCAGAACATTAGTGAGAATCATAAAACCAATTTAAAAGATTTTCATGTTCTGGTAGAAATGGAGTAATGGGGATTGGATGTTCTATTCTGCTTTAAACAACTAGAAAACTGGACAAAAAAACTGTAACCATCAATATAAAAGATGAGACAGCCATTGAGAAACAAGCAGCACAGAACGGTAATCGCTGAGAAAAGGGAAACAGACTGAGTGCGCCCTGATTGCATCGGCTTACTCCAGAAGCACTTTTCAGGCCACCTTTCAGGAAAATGAAACCCTAACAGAGCCCAGTGATCTCACTGAACTAAGGAACGAGAGGTCAGTGCCAGAGGAAGTAAAGATGGCTAGAATTTTTCTGAAGAGTATAATACTATAGAGGTGGGAGCTAAGCATAGAGAACTCCAGAGATCTGCAGTGGGATCTACTTGAGGCTTTGACTGAGTATTGATTTGCTCGTGCATGAGAAGAAACTACCCAAGGCCAGAGAAAGAGCCACCTATAAAGATGTGATGTACAAACAGGGCTGAAAGCAGTTTTTGTCTCCATAGCAGAGTGGGTAAGACCTTTTAATGCCAGGTGTATCTTGTAGAATACTCAGAAATATATTACTTTGGTTGTGAGCCTAAATTTTCCCTATACTATAAGCTAATCTAAACCCACCTTACCAATGCTTAAATCAAGCCTCAAATGCATTCAACTGATTTCTGTAACCTAACCACATGCCAGAAGAAATTCTAACACTATGTAAAGCAAAACAATAAAATCCATCAACCAACAAAATACAATTTACAATGTTAGATGTCCAGCCAAAAACTATCAGGCACAGGCATACTCATTTTATTGTGCTTCTCTTTATCATGCTTTGTAGATACTGGACATTTTTTAAAAAATTGGAAGTTTGTGGCAACCCTGCATCCAACAAGACTATTGGCACCAGTTTTCCAACATCATGTGCTCACTTCATGTCTCTGTGTCCCATTTTGGTAATTCTCACAATATTTTAAATGGTGTCATTATTATTGTATGTTATGGTGATCTATGATCAGTGATGTTACTATTATTTGATGTTACTATTATTATTGTTGGGGGGCACTTTGAACGGTGCCGATATAAGATGGCAAACTTAATTGATAAATGGTGTATGTGTTCTGAATGCTCCACCCACTGGTCATTCTTCCCTCTCTGTCCCTCTCCTCAGGCCTCCCTATTCCCTGAGACACAACAATAGTGAAATTAGACCAATCAGTAACTCTATAATGGCCTCTAGTGCTCAAGTGAAAGTAAGAGTCACATACCTCTCACTTCAAGTCAAAAGCTGGAAATGATTAAGCTTAGTGAGGAAGGTATGTCAAAAGCTGAGATAAGCCAAAAACTAAACTTCTTGTGCCAAACAGGTAGCCAAGTTGTAAATACAAAGGAAAGGTTCTTGAAGGAAATTAAAATTGCTACTCCAGTGAACAAACAAACAATGAGAAAGCAAAACAGCCTTATTGCTAATGTGGAGAAAGTTTTAGTGATCTAAATAGAAGATCGAACCAGTCACAACATTCCCTTAAGCCAAAAAAGCCAAAGCCTAATCCAGAACAAGTCCCTAACTCTCATCAACTCTGTGAAGTCTGAGAAAGGTGAGGAAGCTGCAGAAGGAAAGTTGGAAACTAGCAGAGGTTGGTTCATGAGGTTTAAGGAAAAAAGCCATCTCATAACACAGAAGTGCAAAGTGAAGCAACAAGAGCTGATGGAGAAGCTGCAGCAAGTTATCCAGAAGATGTAATTAAGATATTGATGAAAGTGATTACACTACAGGATAGATTTTCAAAGTAGGTGAAACAGCCTTATACTGGATTGGAAGAAGATGTTCTCAAGAACTTTCATAACTAGACAGGAGAAATGAATACCTGGCTTCAAAGCTTCAAAGGGAAGGCTGACTCTCTTATAGGGGCTAAGACAACTGGTACCTTTAAGTTGAAGCCAATGCTCATTTATCATTCTGAAAATTCTAGGGTCTGAAAGAATGATGCTAAGTCTACTCTGCCTGTTCTCTACAAATGGAATAAAGCTTGGATGAGAGCACATCTATTTCTAGCATGGTTTACTGAATATTTTAAGCCCACTGTTGAGACCTGTTGCTCATAAAAGAAGATTCTCATCAAAATATTACCACTCATTGACAATGCACCTGGTCACACAAGAGCTCTGATGGAGATGTACAAGGAGATTAATGTTGTCTGCATGCCTGCTAACACAACATCCATTCTGCAGCCCGTGGATCAAGAAGTAATTATGACTTTCAGGTCTTATTATTTAAGAAATACATTTCATAAGACTATATCTGCCATAGACAGTGATTCTTCTGATAAATCTGGCCAAAGTAAATTAAAAACCTTCTGAAAAGATACACCATTCTAGATGCTATTAATAACGTTCACGATTCATGGGAGGAGATCAAAATATCGACATTAACGGGAGTCTGAAAAAGTTGATTCCAACCCTCATGGACAACTTTGAAGTGTTCGAGACATCATTGGAGGCAGTAACTACAGATGTGGTGGCAACAGAGAACTTGAATTAGAAGTGAAGCCTGATTGTGTGACTGAATTGCTACAATCTCAAGATAAAACTTGAATGAACCAGGACTTGCTTCTTGTGGATGAGCAAAGAAAGCGGTTTCTTGAGATGGAATCTACTTCTGGTGAAGATGCTGTGTACACTGTTGAAATGACAACAAAGGAATTAGAATACTACATAAATGTAGTGGATAAAACAGTGGCAGGGTTTGAGATTATTGACTTCAATTTTCAAGGATGTTCTACTGTGAGTAAAATGCTGTCAAACAGCATCACATGCTACAGAGAGATCTTTTGCAAAAGGACGGGTCAATCGATGTGGAAAACTTCATTTTTGTCTTATTTTAAGAAATTGCCACAGCCAATTGCCACGGCCACCCCAGCCTTCAGCAACCACCATCCTTATCAGCCAGCAGCCATCAACATTTATGGGAGATCCTCTATCAGCAAAAAGATTACAACTTGCTGAAAGCTCAAGTGATTGTTAGTATTTTTTAGCAATAAACTCTTCAACTCTGACCTTGTAAACAGCAACCATAGACAATAGATAAATGAATGGAAATGGCTATACTGCAACAAAACCTTATTTCACAAAAAAGGTGGAAGACCCATGAGCCATAGTTCACTGACCCCCTTCCTAGAGATAAAATACCACATCAGGAAAAGAAAAAAAAAGCCCTGAAGAGGATTAACTTCTGATGAGATCCTATAGAAGAAAAGATCCGTGAAATTAACGTAGCGACTATTCACAATGATTAAAAAGATTAAAACATAGAGGGGAGCAGTTACCTTTGAAATTGTATCAAGCAGTCTAACATATATGTGATTGGAATCCCACAAGAGGAGAGAAAGGAGACAGAAAAAATATTTGAAGAAATCACGATTTGAAGAAATCTTCATTTGAAGAAGTGATTGTTTTTTCCTAAATTTGTTTCAAACATACCCACATATCCAGACAGCTGTAGAAATTCCAAGCAGGTGAGGAAACTGAGGCTTAGAGTTGGTAGATACTTTTTCCAAGCCTTTTTCATTACAAGCTATGATTCAAATCCATGTTTGCTGATTCAAGAACCAAAGTTTTTACCTATTTGGTACACTTTCTCCCAAGCTTGACAAAATGAGTCTAGTCTCCATAGTAAGAGTGAAACCAGTATGTTTCAGGCACTGCACAAGATATTATCTCATGTGCTCTCTCATTTAATCACAGCATCCTTATTAGGTAAGAATAATTTTGCCCATTTTACAAATGGAAAAACTGAATATAGCAGAGTAAACATAGTGTGCTTAAATCATTGCCAGTAAAAGTAGAAAAATACACATAAACTCAAGTCTTCTGGATTTACAGGCAGTGTTCTCCTATGGAGCTTGGATGCATGGATGGAATATCAAAAAACATAGTTATATATGTTATGCAACTAGAAATCGTGGACGTTAAGAATATTTTTAATATGAATTCATTGAAAAAGAAGGAAAACAAAGCCTTTAAGTTAACCATTAGGTCAAGCAATTGCTGGCACCATCCAAATTACTGGCAATAAATCTCAGAGCTAGTACCATAACACTAAGTGTGGTTTTAAGACTTGAAATCATAAAACTATAGAATTGTGAAATTACTTACAGATCACAGAATCCAATACCTTCTTTTTGGAGAAATGGAAACATATCCTAAAAGGTTAAATATTTTCCCAAAATAACATCATTGGCTATTGACCCTTTCTACTAAGCCATCCCCCATTCCATTCCAGAAAATATAAATTATTCATGCAGAAAGACAAACCCAGTTTTGGCAGATCAGAGATTTCAGTGATGTGAATTGGTTAAGGGCTGTGATTTATGAATCTAGGCAGCTATCCAGATTGCCTTATCTCAGCTGTCCTTCTGTGAAACATACTATTGTGAGTACCTAAATTGACCTCTATTCCACCCCATTCTACAGTCATTGGTTATGTCACGAGGAGGAGGATAAATTACTCTGACAATGCAAAATACTGAGAATCGAAGAATGTTAGAGAGGAAACTTATATAGCGATCATTTCCTCTTGTTTGCCAGATATAAAATAAGCCAAGATAGTTTGTGACCTACTCAGAAGGATTAAATATAAATCTTGCCTTATTTTAACCAAATTCTCAGCAGCATACATCTCAACCATATACATGTATACGTGTGTACATACATACACAAGGACACATGCTCTTATGTAAGTTTCATGAAGGCAGGGACTACATTGTTCTCAGATATTCCCAACACCTTGTGCAGCAGCTTGCACTGTAGGTGTTCAATATTTATTGAATGCATGAAAAAAATGGGTGAATAAGCACAAACACATAGAAAAGCATAGCTCTAAAACAATGAATGTAACTTGCTTTTTTATTTTCAGATTTACTGAGGTATAGTTGACAACTCATTGTATGTAATTAAGGTATACAACTTGGTGTTTTGACATTCATATATATTGTGAAATAATCACCACAATGAAGCTGTGGTGATCCATCACCACATCACCTCCCATATTTACCATATCCATCACCTCCCATAATTACCTCTATGTGTCTGTGTGTGTGTGTGCATGCAGTGAAAACACATAAGATGTCCCCTCTTAGTACATTTCAAGGATACAATATTGTTAACTATAATCACATTGCTGCAAATTAGATCTCCAGAAGTTAATTCATCTTGCGTAACTGAAACTTTGTAGCCTTTAACCAACATCTCCCCATTTTCCCCCTCCTTAGCCCCTGGTAACCACCATTCTACTCTCTGCTTCCATGAGTTTGACTATTTTAGATTCCAAATATAATGAGATAATGTAGTATTTGTCTTTCTGTGTCTGGCTTATTTCACTTAACATAATGTCCTCCAGTTTCATTTATGTTGTTGCAAATGGCGGGATTTTGTTCTTTTTAAAGGCTTAACAATACTCCACTGTGTGTGTGTGTGTGTGTGTGTGTGTGTGTGTGTGTGTGTTTATCCCACAATTTCTTCATACATTCACCCATGGATGGACATCATTTGGGTTGTTTTCGTATCTTGGCTATTCTTGACTAATGTTAAAGTGAACACGGGGATGCAGATAGCTCTATGAAATAATACTTTTTTTCTCTTTGGGTACAGATCCAGAAATGGGATTTCTGAATTATCAATACAGTTCTATTTTTAATTTTTTTGTGAAATCTCTGTACTGTTTTTCATAGTGGCTGTACTAATTTATATTCCCACCAGCAGTGTACAAGGTTCCCTTTTCTCCATATTCTTCCCAACACTCATTTTTTGCTTTTTTTGGTAAGCCATTCTAACAGGTGTGAGTTGATATCTCATTATGGTTTTGATTTGCATTTCTCTGATAATTAGTGATGTTGAGCACTTTTTCATATACTTTTGGCCATTTGTCTGTCTTCTTTTGACAAATGTCTATTTAGGTTCTTTGCCCATTTTTTAATCAGGTTACAACAACTATTATTATTTTTTGCTATTGAGTTGTATGAGTTCTTTATATATTTTTGATATTAACCCATTATCAGATACAGAGTCTGAAAATATGTTTTCCCAATCCATAGGTTGTTTTTTCACTCTGTTGATGGTTTCCTTTGCTGTGCAGAAGCTTTTTAGTTTGATGCAATATCACTTATTGTTTTTGCTTTTGTTGCCTGGCTTTTAGTGTCTTATCCAAAAGTTCATGCTCAAACCAATGTCGAGAAGCTTTTTCCTTGTGTTCCTTCTAGTAGTTTTCTTCTAGCAGTTTTATGTAGCTTCAGGTCTTACATTTAAGTGTTTCATTCATTTTGAGTTAATTTTTGCATATGATGTGAGATAAGGCACCAACTTCATTCTTCTGTGTGTGGATATCCAGTTTTCCCAGCACCATTCATTGAAGAGACTATCATTTCCCCATTGTGTTCTCTTGACATTCTGGTTGAAAATCAATTGACTATAGATTTATGGATTTATTTTGGTGATTTCTACTCTGTTCCATTGGTTTAAATGTTTGTTTTTATGTCAATATCATACTCTTTTGAGTACTGTAGCTTTGTAATACATTTTGAAATCGGGAAACATGATGCCTCCAACTTTTTGTGCTCAAGATTGCTTTGGATATTTAGGGTCTTTTGTAGTTTCATATGGATTGTAGGATTGTTTTTCTACTTCTGTACAAAATATCACTGGGATTTTGATAGAGATTGAATTGAATCTGTAGATCATTTTAGGTAGTGTGGACATTTTAACAGTATTAATTATTCCAATGCATGAACATGGGTATTTTTCTATTTATCTATTTCTTCTTTAATTTCCTTCATCAATGTTTTATGATTTTCATTGTATAAATCTTTCACCTTTTTGGTTCAGTTTATTCTGAAGTATTTTATTCTTTTATCATTATTGTAAATGAGATTATTTTATTAATTCCCTTTTCAGATTGTTTGTTGTTTGTGTATAGAAACGCCACTAATTTTTGTATGTTAATTTTGAGTCCTACAACTTTACTGAATTTGTTAGTTCTATCAGTTTTTTCATTGAGTCTTTAGTGTTTCCTACTTCTATAATCGTGTTATCTGCAAAGAGAGATAATTTTACTTCTTCCTTTTTGATTTTGATAATCACTTTTTTGTTTGTTCTTTCTTTCCTTCCTTCTCTTCCTCCTCCTCCTCCTTCTTCCTCTTTTTTGTCCAATTGCTCTGATTAGAACTTCCAGTACTATGTTAAATAGAAGTGGCAAAAGTGGCCATGGTTACTTTGTACTGGATTTTAAAGGAAAAACTTAGTTTTTCTCCATTGATTATGATGTTACTTGTGGACTTTTTTGTGGGCTTTTATTGTGTTAAGGTAAGTTCCTTCTATACTTAATTTGTTGCAAATTTTTATCAAGAATGGATGTTGAATTTTGTCAAATGCTTTTTGTGCATCTATTGAGGCGATCATGTGGTTTTTATCTTTCATTCTGCTAATGTGGTATATTACATCAACTGATTTTTTTTTTCTTTTTTTTTCTTTTTTTTATTTCAGCAAATTATGGGTGTACATACGTTTAGGTTACGTGTGTTGCCCTTGGTTCCCCCCCGCCCCACCGAAGTCCGTGTTTCAAATATGTCCATCCTTCAGGTAGTGCGCATTGCACTCCTTGTGTATACAAATACCCGTCCCCTCCTCC
>NW_012150618.1:8759938-8760443 GCF_000956105.1 Propithecus coquereli | reverse complement strand
TTTCCCATTCTGTGGGCTGTCTATTCACTCTAATGATAGTTTCCTTGGCAGTGCAGAAGCTTTTTAATTTGATTAGATCCCACTTATTTATTTTCATATATTAAACAATCTTTGCATTCGAGGGATAAATCCCACTGGTATATGATCCTTTTGATGTGATGTTGAATTTGGTTTGACAAAATTAAAATAGAGTGAAATGTTTATTCAAGAATCACTGTCATAGAACTTAGTATTATATTTTATAGTAGACATAAATTTCAGACACATTGAGGTAAGTATAAATAACAGAAATTTATGTTTGAAATTGCAGTACTCCATAAGATGAAACTAAATAAAAACGATTGATAAAAAACTGTGGCATGACAGCAGTTAATCAATCCTTTGGTCATTGCCTAAATGAAAAGCATAACCTTCTAAATATGATCTGAAAAACTCAGCAATATATAATACCATTGTAATTATAGTAAATGTATGCATTGCAATGAGAAAAATGGTCTTTTCAAAG
>NW_012150618.1:8754454-8757053 GCF_000956105.1 Propithecus coquereli | reverse complement strand
TTCCCCTAAAGTTGCAGTTCTGTCTTCCCAACTCTTAGGTAAGCTTGAAATAGTGGTCTGTAGTTGGCTTTACATCCTTATCTTGTAGAGGGCCTAATCCATTTTACTTTATTTAAAAAAAAAAGAAAAAGAAAGAAACTCTCACCATGACGTTCCCCTAAAGTTGCAGTTCTGTCTTCCCAACTCATAGGTAAGCTTGAAATAGTGGTCTGTAGTTGGCTTTACATCCTTATCTTGTAGAGGGCCTTTTTGGCCCGTTGCAGTCTGGTTTTCATGCCCACTATTTCACTGAATCTGCTCTCAGCATGGTTATGAAGAAATACTTTTATCAATAAATTGAGGTGTCCCTTACATTTTTTGTTACAAAACATGCATACAAAAGAACATATATATGTGCAAATAGAGTTTAAGGAATAATAAAATGAACACTAGTATACCCACCACGTTTGATGTTATTAGATGTTTTAGTTTTTGCCAATCTAGTGAGTGTGAAATGGTGTCACATTGGAACAAAATTTGCAATTCTCTAAGTCTTAATAAGGTTGAGCGTCTTTTCATATGTTAATTAACCATTTGTGATTGCCTTTTGAAATGCTTATTTATTTTATTGCTTTTGCCCATTTTTCTGCTGCCCTGTTTGTCTTGTCTGAATAATGTAGACACTAATCCTTTGTTATATGTGTTACAAATGTCTTCTTCTCTCAGTTCACAGTTTGATTTTTCACTCTATTTATGAAGTCCTTTGATGTTCAGAGTTGCTAATTTTAATATATAGCCAACTTATCAATCTCTTTTTTTTTTATGATTTACTTTTTTTTTATGATTTACAGTCTAATTTTCTAGGCCTTGATTTCTTTCTGTGTACTTGTTTAAGACTTTGGCTTCTGAATCTGTACATGGTTATCTTTCATCAATTCTGGAAAATACTGTTAACTGTTCAAATATTGCTTCTCCTTTATTATCTCTGTTCTCCCCTGAAATTTTGATTAGACATGCATTGTACTTCTCTACTTTAACTTCCTTGTCTCTTAATTCTTTCATATTTTTTTATCTCTTTGTCTCTCTATGCTCCATTCTGTGTAATTTCTTGAGGCTTGTCTTCACCTCCATGTATATTATTGTTTAACCCATTTATTCAGTTTCTATTTTAATTTTTTATTTCTGGATGTTCTCTTTTTGTTTTCAAATCAGCATACCTATTTCTGATAGTTTCTTGTTACTGATAATATATTTCAGACACTCTTACTTCTTTAAACACTTTATATCTATTTGTATTTGCTATCTGATAATTCCTATAGCTTCTGTATTTATGGGTCTGATTCTGTTGTTCAGCAGAACACTGCTCCTGGTAACTTCTTTCCTTGTAGATGTGCATTAGGCATGTTAAACCAGTGCCCTTCAAACTGGGGGGTACAAATAATTCTAAAGGAGTCAGTTTTCCAATTCTTAATTTCATGTTTTACTTCCTAAAATTGATCTTTGTGACAAAATTCTTGTGATCAAGGTAGCAAAGTAATGTAGTATGCTGCTAATTTTTTCTCACATGCTGTTCACTATTGCCCTTCCCCTACTTTAATGAAGAAAGGCATACTCTCACATATCTTGAGTGTTTTTTATGGTGTATTTCTTTGAAGGAAAAGGTGAAAATTCTTCCTAGGTGTCCAGAAGAAAGAATTTAAATTACTGTTGTTACTGAAGCCTCCATTACTTAAGGGATTAGGTACAGCTTCCTGTCTTTCCATATCTTATGTGGAAGAAAATCCATCAGAGCAAAAGATAAGCCTTTATTTGAAAATGCTGGGCATGAAGGTTTCCAAAAAAGGATTCTAATTTGGGCAAAAAGGGTGGAACTTTGTATAAGGGGGATGCAGGGAGTCACCTAGAGTTTGTCTCTTCCGGAGCAGTTGGTCAAGATTGGATCTCAGAAGAGGGAGGAACTGTTCTAGGGTATTAGCAGCCATTGTTTGATCATTTTGGATTTTATCAAGGAGGTGAGGAGTAACAATTTGAGGCCAAGGTCATGTGCAAGAGGGTGTGAGGAGGGTTAGCTAGACATGGAAGGGCTACAATGGAAAATACTCTTTCCAGGTCTCTATATCTGTTAAAGGTAATGTCTCGTGTTAAAAACTGTCTTGTATTACAGTGTTCTGAATTCCCAAAATGATAAAAATTTTCATTAGATGACCTTACCTCTTCATTCTCTGTTCATTATTAAAGAATATCATTCCTGGGTTAAATACAAAAGAGGAATTAACTAAAGGTGGCAGTCCCTTATTCCATCCAAACAAGGAGCTCCTGTAAACCTCTGCAGTTTATTGCTGTTTTAGAATTAGCATTCAGAAGTGAGATGGGGACATGGGTTGACTTTCACATTGGAAAATTAAGTCATATTTTTCAGAAAAAGTCAATCTCCTTTGGCTGATTGGTTTGGAGTTAACAACTGACTTTGCCATTTATCCAGTATGGTAGACATTCTCCTTAAACTAAATCAGCTAAAATCTTCAGCTTTGTGGTTTTTTGTTTTGTTTTTTTCAGAAGTACATTTAAAATGGGTAATAAGATAAAATTATTTTTCAGTTTTCTCTTCTGTGTCCTACCG
>NW_012150618.1:8752188-8752719 GCF_000956105.1 Propithecus coquereli | reverse complement strand
TATCTGTATATTTTATCTGTTGATTGAATAAATAACTATACAGTAGTTTATAGCTTTTTAAGATGCCATCACTAATCAGGAAAGAAACATAATGGAAAGAATCCTAATACTATGTATTTTATCACTTACTACCTTATTATGTTTATAATGTTTTAGATTAAGCCACAGGTTATATTACCATGATGTATGCACATTGTGCCTTCTCCTTTCTAGTACTTATGATTTCCAAAAATGATTTCTTTCTGGCCTTAATGGGAATTCTTTAAAAATTTTGTCATTTTAAAAAATTACCTTAATATTCCTATATTCTAAGTAGGAATTCGTCTTTTGTTTTCTTTTTAAGTCAGGAATGAATGTTGAAATCATGTATATCAAATTATTAATATTTTTTGGCTATCTATGGAAGTGCTAACTGGCTTATTGTTTACTTTGAACTTTTTAATGTAGTAAGTAGTAGTGGAATAGTAAATTTTTTTGTCTTTGAAATATCCCTCCATTTCTGGAAAGAATCCCATTAGTTTTTTTTTTTTT
>NW_012150618.1:8749315-8752138 GCF_000956105.1 Propithecus coquereli | reverse complement strand
TTTTTTTTTTTATTTCAGCATATTACGGGAGTACAAATGTTTAGGTTACGTATATTGCCTTTGCCCCATCTGAGTCTGAGCTTCAAGCATGTCCATCCCCCAGAGGGTGTGCACCACACCCATCAGGTGTGAATATACCCATTCCTTCCTCCTCCCACACCTCCCGACACCCGATGAATGTTACTACTATAACTTAAGTGCACGTAAGTGTTGATCCTTCTTTTGCCACAAACCAACCAAACAAAAACTCTTCTTCCTCCTGCCAGCAGAGAGCGCTGGTGCCATATGCGGCATAACAGCCAAAACGCTCAACCTTCCCTGGGCTCTTACTGTTACGAGGAAGCACACTGAAATTGTCCCTATCGGGTATCCGTAGTTGACTTGTCGCTGAGCAACGAAGAAGTGGATGGGATTTGCCCTGAGCGCTCGTGCGCGCGACCGTCCAGACGGAAGCGGAAGTGCTGGTAGCTCGCGAGTAGGAAGTGGTGTTTCCTGGAGTAGAGATGGCCGCGCTTGCTCCGCTGCCCCCGCTTCCCCCACAGTTTAAGAGTATACAGCATCATCTGAGGACGGCTCAGGAGCATGACAAGCGGGACCCTGTGGTGGCTTATTACTGTGAGTCTTTCCGAGTCGCCGCGCTCCTCCTTTCCCACTTAACACTCTGGGGCCCAAGCTCTGCTGCTGGGTTCTTGGGGCATGCCCGGCCCCGCTGGCTTTAGACCTGAGCCTTGACTTCTTGCCTGCCCTGGGAACTCCCTGGGTCCTCGCCCTCCTGTGGGAGCCCGAGCTTCTTGCTGGCCCAGAAAGGCAAAAATCCCAAAGCACCATGGTGTCCACCACTTTGCTCGTCTTGCACTTAAATGCTCCAGAACTGATTACATGGGCCCATGAACTCTGGAACACACTTCCCTGACGTTCTCGCTGTGTGTACACACGAGTCTTCTGTCTCCTCTAGGAATCCTGACAATAACCTAGATAGTGGAGTAATCGAGTTGGGTTTGAAAAGAAGATGAGTGCCCCAAAGATAGTAGTAATGTGGATAAAAGGAAGATAAGCTAGTTGAAAACCTAATAATAAGTGAAGGGTAATTATGACAGCATGCAGGCCCATTCAAAAATTCATAAGTGGTTAAATGGAAAGTATCTGCTACTAAACAAGCAGTTGAATTTGATCATTCCCTTTGTGCATCAACACTGGTCTCTCGTACCATTGAGAATTTTTAATCTTGACTTCTTTGAGTAATACCTGTGTTTGAGACCTTTGACAGCAATATTCCCACTTTGATTGTGATACATGTAATCTGCAGTTGATGAGAAACAACGGTTAAGTTTGTTCAAACTTTTTCCCCTATAATGATTAAAGGTTATATAGTTATATAGTAAGGTTATATAGTAAAGGTTATATAGTTCAGTAATTTAATTTAAACTTTATTTTGTATTCTGTTCTCTACTGCAAATAAAACAGGTGACTGAATAATTGTAAATCTTCTGAGAAGGATTTTCAGAGTTGCACAGCTCAGTAAATTGTGTCCTCTGTTGTGGACATTATAAGGTTGGCTAAAATCTGGTCCGCTGTCATCCTACTACACTCCAAATATACCCCATTTCTTAAATATGCAAGGCCATTTCAAACCTCCATGTTCTTCACTCTGTTGGGATATCCACTCTTTGTTGTTTTTTTTTGTTTGTGTTTTGGTTTTTTGGTGTTTTTTTTCTTTGCATTTGGCAAGTTCCTCATGATTCAAGATCTAACTCAAATGTTACCTCTTTTGTAGGCAATAAATAAATTATTCTCTGTGCTTGAGCTCATTTTGTTCAAATCTTACTGCATTATTTCCACTATACTTGTTCTTCAGGTTCCTCAAGCGGGGTCCATTAATCATTCATTCATTGTCTGTGTAATGAGCTTTGACCTTGTACTGGGCGTTAGTAGGCACTGTGGCTGCAGTTCCTGCATTCATGGAGCTTACATACAATGGGGGTAGAGACATTAAACAATAAAATGAATCTATTATACTGAATTTTAGAAGATTATAAAGAAAAATAAGGTGAGGAAAGGGAATAAGGGAGTACCAGGAGTAGTGGTGGCAGAGAGTGCAGAGGGGATTTCTGTTTCAAAGTGGTCAGGGAGCACTTCACTGAGTTGACATTTGAGCAAAGAAAGGAGTGAAAGGCAGGTCTTACATCATCTGGGAAAGAGGATTCTCCACAGAGGGACTAAAGAGTATAAAAGTCCTGAGGCAGAGGCTTGCTAGGAGGAGCAAGGTGGCCATTGTGACTGAAATGGATAGAGCAGAAAGTGATGTGATAAGGACAAAGAGGTAATGTGGTTAACAATGAAATATGAACCTTTTTCCTGCCTAAAATGAATCCCTATTCATGGCCTGTGTATTATGTATCTTTTTGACAGCCCAAGGACCCTTTATTTCCTGTGTCATTATCCTCTCCTTCTTGCTGTTTCTTTTTAAACCTAATCCATTTTACTTTATTTAAAAAAAAAAGAAAAAGAAAGAAACTCTCACCATGACGTTCCCCTAAAGTTGCAGTTCTGTCTTCCCAACTCTTAGGTAAGCTTGAAATAGTGGTCTGTAGTTGGCTTTACATCCTTATCTTGTAGAGGGCCTTTTTGGCCCATTGCAGTCTGGTTTTCATGCCCACTATTTCACTGAATCTGCTCTCAGCATGGTTATGAAGAAATATTTTTATCAATAAATTAAGGTGTCCCTTAAATTTTTTGTTACAAAACATGCATACAAAAGAACATATATATGTGCAAATAGAGTTTAAGGAATAATAAAATGAACACTAGTATACCCACCACGTT
>NW_012150618.1:8738713-8739385 GCF_000956105.1 Propithecus coquereli | reverse complement strand
TATTGCAAGGATGTGGAAACAACCCAAGTGCTCTTCAATCCATGAGTGGATTAATAAAATATGGTATATGTATACAATGGAACACTACTCAATTATTAAAAATGATGGTGATCTAGCACCTCTAATATTATCCTGGATAGAGCTTGAGCCCATCCTCTGCAGTGAGGTGTCACAAGAATGGAAGAATAAGCACCACGTGTACTGGCCATCAAATTGGCACTGACTGATCAACACTAAGGTGCTCACATGGTAGTAATATTCACTTGGGGTTGGGGGGGTGGGGGTGGGCATTGTATGGGGGAAGGGCACACCTCTTCCTGGCTTGGGTGAGGCAAAGTCATAACATGTAACCAAAGTGTACCCCCATAATATCCTGAAATGAAAAGAAATTATATACACACATCCATATTTATCTCTGAAAAAATATGTGTCTTCATTGGCCCCTCATAATTTGAATCTGAATCATCTTTTGTAGTTATAATCAAACTGAATTTCATTCTGTTCCTCGAACATTTCATACTTTCCTCTACAAGCATTCTAACATTCTATTCTCTCTGCCTGACACCTCTTCCCCACCACACCCACTCCATTTTTATCTTTAAGGTACTAGCTTGAATGCCACTTTTTATGGGAGGTCTTATCTTAAACCCCCTAGTTTTTAGGTACTTTTCA
>NW_012150618.1:8735077-8736908 GCF_000956105.1 Propithecus coquereli | reverse complement strand
AGTGCTAGGATTACAGGCGTGAGCCACCGCGCCCGGCCAATACTTATTTTTTAATTATAAGATGACTCAGGATACTTCACTATAGCAATGACAGGTTAATAATAAAAACGTACAAAAGGTTGGACCACTGATTTATCCAGTAGCATTCCATTCGTCTTGTTTTGGTGAACATATAGGCACACATGCATTTTATTTTGTAAAAATAGTCATTGTAATAGTAACTCTTCTTTTATGAGTAAAGTAAATTGTTTCGTTTTGCAGCTCTTTAGGAAAACTGAAGTTGAAGGGACAGGGTCTGTGGAGTCAAATGACACATTTTTAACTTTCTTTTTTTGGCACCTTTGCATGTTTAAGCATCTTTGATAAGGTTTATTTTTTATGACAATTATGTTTGATTGTTAAAAGCGGAAGCTTACATCCTCTTCAGCAGCACAGGATTACATATAATGGGTTTCAGTAACTAATGCTTGATAAGTTCTTGCTTTCGCTCAAATTCAAGATTGGGCTATGTTGTCATTTTTATGTGTTTTATTTTTCTGTGACTTTTCATGATTTTTGTTTTTAGGTTTTTTTAAACCACGATTCAATATTGTTTCTCTTTGGAAACGCAATTGACATCTTAGAGGAGCAATTCTTTGTTGTCAGGACTGTCCAGTGCATTTCAGATTATCATTGTTCTAAATGGTAATAGTCCCCTCAGGCATTGCATTAACAAATACAAAATACAAAGTAAATAAATAATAAGCCTTCATATTTTTCTGGCCTCTTCAAGTGGCTGTATTATTGTTGCCACCCTTGAGAAATGTTGATCTAAATGACACATGTTCATTGTAGACAAATTGGAATGTATAGGAAAGCACAACGTAAGCACACAGTTTCCCACTTAAAATCACCACTGTTAACATTTGCCACATTTTCCATTCAGTTTTCTTTGGTGGCATCATTTTCTTGAAGTAATTAAAATTTGAAATTATATAAGCATTCATATTTACTATCTATTGTTCTGTAACTTCAAGTGCTACCTAGTCTCCTTGGGTTTCAGTTTCTTTTGAGAAAAAAATAAGCTAAGAAATGATTGGTGCAATAAGATTCTTATCAGATTAAGATTTGCTTTGTCTATGATGATCACAAATTGACCACCATATGAAAAGAACAAATACAGTAGCCCCCCCCCTTGCCCATGGGGGATATGTTCCAGGACCCCGAGTGGATGCCTGAAACCATAGCAAGAACCAAGTCCTATATGTACTGTTTTTTTCCTATACATATATACCTATAAAGTGTAATTTCTAAATTAGGCACAGTAAGAGATTAACAGTACTAACTAATAATAAAATAGAACAGTTATAACAAATACTGTCGTAAAAGTTATGTGCTTACCATTTCCAAGGTTGCCCTGTGGTCCAAGATGGATACTAGAGCTTCAGTCATCTAGTATTTTTATTCTAGATAGCAGAGAGGAGAAAAGGGAGGTCAGTAAGCTCCTTCCCCTGTTGCCATTCCTCTTTTTAAGGAGACTCTCCAGAAGTCTCTCCCGACAGTTTCTGGTTACATGATATTAGTCTTAGCTACATGGCCGTATTGTGCTTGAAAAACACTGGGAAATGTACTGTTTTGGCTAGGTCCCATTATAACCCCTTGATAATATATAGGGGCTTCCCAACCCCAAGGAGGAATGTGAGAGAATTTGTTTTAAAAAATCACTACTCAAGAGGACCGCAAATACAAATGGTTTCTTCAAGTGACATCAGGTTTTAGTTAAGACAAAGAAGGAGAAGGAATCTGAGAAGACATAGGGGAGAATGTTGATACTAAAGCAGTAGTTCCAGGG
>NW_012150618.1:8732092-8733422 GCF_000956105.1 Propithecus coquereli | reverse complement strand
AGGGTAGGCATTATACAGATTGGACCCTATTATCCCAAGGAAACTTAACATATGATAATGAATGATAAAAGTGACATTTAAATCACTGGGACAGAATGAGCTGTTCTTTCATTCATGTATGTATCTATTCAGAAAATGTTTATTGAGGGCCAAGCACTATCCTAGATGCCAAGGATACATCAAGCAAACCTAAATAGGCTAAAATCCCTATCATCATGGAGTTCGAATTCTAGCTGGGGTAGAGATAGAGGATAAATAAATAGATGGTTACGTGCTGAAGAGAAAAGTAAAGCAGGGAGGAGGAATGGTGTTCACAAGAGTCCATTTGAAGGGGAAGTTATGTCCCTGCTTCATACTGTATAAAGAATTGCTGCAAGTCAATTGGTTAAAAAGCAAACCAATTTGACAGAAGACTTTTTTCTTGTGTTTTTATAACTACTCCTAATTCCTAAAGGAAAATGGAAGGCTATCCAGTAAGTATATAATACCTGTTTAGTAGTTAGGAAAATGCAAAATCAAACCGTGACATATCACTTTCAATCCTCAGATTGACAGAAATTTAAGTTTTATAATACCAATTTTTTGTGAGTTTAGGGAAATGGGTGCTTACATATGTCGCTATAGGTAAATGGTGGTTAATTTAGGGGTATCTCTCAAAATGAAAATGGTACACATACTGTGACCCAGAAATTCCACCTTAGTATCTACCCCACGGAACTCTTGGATTATACACCAGGAGATATGGTAGAGCAACATTATTTATAGTGAAAATTTGAGAGCTAACTAAAATGTGTTTTAGTCAGAATGATGTATCCATCCAGTGGAATACTTGTGCTGACACAGATCTCTAGGACATACTGTTGAATGTAAGACTTCAGTTATAGACATTATATGTACGTATCAGTGATAATAGCAATTACCACAAAAACTGTTCACAGCTCTTATCACTGGGAAAGCTATTAAGATTGTGCTGTTAGTCAAAGAGTTCTTTATCTTTAAGCTTATTTCAGTTGTTTTTATTAATTTTTTAAAGAGAAGATAATTTAAGAGAGAGTATGCATAAAATGACTATAATTCCACTTGTAAGCCTTAGTTCAAGTCTCATTTCCCACTGTCTCAGCCCATTTTGTATGTTTTATCAGTATCACTTGTCTGGCATTTGGCAAGTGCTCTTGTACATATGGTTGTTTTTCTGTGTGCCTTGACTTAGCAGTTTGACAGCTTTGGATCTACCTAGTCCTTTTTTAAAAAACATAATGCCAAATGGGAAAGGACCCTACTTGTTAAAAATTTGTTATCATCATGGATCTCTTGCATTCGTTGGGTATTT
>NW_012150618.1:8730717-8732042 GCF_000956105.1 Propithecus coquereli | reverse complement strand
ACACCCACTCCATTTTTATCTTTAAGGTACTAGCTTGAATGCCACTTTTTATGGGAGGTCTTATCTTAAACCCCCTAGTTTTTAGGTACTTTTCATCTTCTGTGCCGTGTGTGGCTTTACCTTAATTGCTGTTTCATTTGCCTGTCTTTCTCTGCTGGACCTTAAACTTAGGAAGGCTTTTGCTCAGTGCTGGGTGCTCTTTTTTATTTACTGTGCCTGGTAGTGCTAGGCCAGTAGAGAGATTTACATAATAAAGAGTAGGTACTCAAAACATGTTTGTTAAATTGACATGAATTTTAAGGTAGTTGTGGTCCCCAGAGGGAATTGTGGCCATATAGTCGTCACCTAATAAAGAAGCCAAACAACTAACATTCATGTAGCCTTGGCATTTGTGACAATGCTTTCCTTCAGGATAGGATATCTGATTTGATCCTCACAGTCATCCTGGTCCTTCTGTTACTTAGTGATAAAACCAGGACATGCATGACAGATGTCAGATGAAAAATGGTTGCATGAAAAATTGTGGTAGTAGGTAGTAATTAGTGAACCAGTTATTGAGTGAGCAGCAGAGTGAGTGAAGGGAAAGGGACTAGTTAAATTGGTGACAAATGAAAGGGGGCAAAAAGCCAGTGAAAGAGTCTGGGAGATTCCTAAATGGAGAGTGGAAATGAGGGACAGGCTTTCTATTGAGCTCTGTGTGTCTCTTTTTTTCTTTAATGAAGCCAGAAAATATTTGAGTCCCTAAATATCAGGTACTATCTGATAAATATTTTGATTTTTTCAGGTTTGGTGCTGTAGATAAAGCTAAATCCAGAAACATCTTTCCTTCCTTTTTAAGTTTGCTATAAGTAACTAAATGGATAAAGTTCAAGTTTTGTTTTTTTTTTTAAGTTTCCTCTAGGGGGTGACATTGTAAAATTAATAGACTTTCAATGAAAGTATATAAGTGTTCTTGAGAGTCCTCGTTTGTTTATATGATCATAGGAAAATTAAATATAGTACAGTTCAGGAAGTTGTAAATATATATGGTTATTTCAGTTCTGAGATGTTACAGGACGTACAAGCAGAAAATTTTAATTTAGTTTGAATAAAAGCTAAATATTAATAATATTGGATTTCTTTGTTGATAGATAAGTCACATGGATATTAGCATTAATAACCAGTTGCCTGTTATTTTTTTGTTGTTGTTAATCACACAGAAATGGGATTTTTAAAAAAATCAGACAAGCTTGACAAAGTCAAAAAAAGAGAAAAGTTCTTCTCCTTTGCTGGTTTCTGAATATGATAAATTGGTATCCATAGCTCTGCTGTCTAAATACTTATTT
>NW_012150618.1:8719117-8720932 GCF_000956105.1 Propithecus coquereli | reverse complement strand
TTAGGCAACCATATTTTAAACATTCAGTCATAGAAAAAGATGTTTAGAATTGAAATTGTTCAAATCATCTCATTTTTCTCTGTAGGTCGTTTGTATGCTATGCAGACTGGAATGAAGATTGACAGTAAAACTCCTGAATGTCGTAAATTTTTATCAAAGCTAATGGATCAGTTAGAAGCTGTAAGTTAAACGCTGAAAGTTTATTTTCTGATTATGTTTAAAATACCATTTTATTCGTTCGTGTGTGTGTGTGTGTGTGTGTGTGTGTGTGTGTGTGTGTTGTCATTTTAGTTCTTTTCTTGGGCAACAATCAGTAATGCCATTATACTTGGGGAAAAACTAGACACTCTTTTTTTATTTACTCCATACTGCCGGAGGAGTTGTTAAGTATAAATTAAAGTAGGTTCAAATGTCTTTGCATATACCATTATATCTTGTTCCACATTATTATAGATGGCTTTTGAGTCATCCTTACATAAGTGACTCTTTCTAACCTTCCACCATGCAGTCACATAGGTGATTGATTTAGAAATTCTTAAATACCTCTAATAATAATGAACTGGACCATTTATTTAGTGAAAGGAACAATGGAGGAAATAATACCAATTGTTTATCCTCTCTCTTCCCTTTCTGGGTCCCAGGGCAAGATATTCTGTGGTACAGGGATCCTTCCCTCCTAGCAGGAACATAGTAGGTAAAGAGTCACCCTTTTAAACCTGATGTAACTTCACAGGTCACCGTAGAGGTGCCTATTAAGGGAAAATTGAATGGGTTGGATTGGGTGTCAGTGCAAAAAGAAGACAGTGCTAGCCATGGCAGTCGCACTTAGTAAATAGGCCTCTGTTCTGTGACACCTGTGCCCAGCCAGTGCTGATTTCTCGTTTAACAAAGTCAGGGTCTTATTAATTCTTCCAAGACTGTTACTTTAATAGCTATGGCTTACTTTTTACTTGCTTATTTAGTTATGTGACTTGCTCAGGAGACTTAGAAACCTATTTATTGGAGCAATTGTATTATTTAATTTAGAGAAACAAAATTGAGACATGCTAAAAACCAAAATCAAAACAGTTAATACCAGTCAGCCCAGAGCTTTTATTGCTTTCATTTACTGTTAGTAAGTTACTATTCAGATCAAGACCTACCCCACGACAGAACTTCCCCGCCTAGTTGTTTTAAGCAGCCATGGGCAGTAGTGTTCTCTCTCACTGGTGTGGCTCAGTAGCATACTTACCCAGAGCCCGTGTCATCTGCTACTGTTAACCACCCAAGGTGGGCCTGGTGGCACCACTGAGGGTGGTCAGCTGTCACTGGAACCTATCTGGCCTTCCACTTCTATTGCTGCTTCTATGGATGCAAGATAAATTTGAGTACTCTCTTTTGGAGGGATGGAGTTGGGGCGGGAGGGAAGATGTTTCTCACACAGGGCAATATATTTGCAAAATTCCAACTCTATCAGACATTTTATAGACAATATGTCTCCTTATTAATTTCATAGTACAGCAGTAATAGTTAAGATAATAGTTCATGAATAAGATGAAATTCAAATAGTTTCTTATAATAAAGTGTAAAGCCACATTTATAAAGGGATTCATCAGGAGTTCAAAATTAAATAACAGAATAAATCTATTCGATGGTGACAGCACATCTGTCTGTCCTTATAATGTTTGTATTACAGTTTTAAAACTTCAAGTATATTTTATTTTTGCTGCCAGGTATGTTCTGTTGTAGATAAGATAAAGTGGCCTACTCCCACTAAAATTTTTCTAGAATTTAATCCGCCTTTACAAATCATCTTGCAGTTTAGATACAGTAAAC
>NW_012150618.1:8704896-8717695 GCF_000956105.1 Propithecus coquereli | reverse complement strand
ATACCTTATGGTTTGATATGGATTCAAATAATACTATAATTACATTTTCTAAAATCAAAAGCATACAATAAAATCTTGCTGTAGCATGTTTACTTATAATGCAAATCTTGTTACTTTCTCCTGATAACAGATTGGAAAAGGTTTTCATTGTGTTCTTGAAATCTAATTTTATTTAAAATAGTGATTTCAGAGTGCTTTTATAAACAGTGGAATTTTTTTCTTATAGCCACATGACTCATACTACATTTTAATGTTTTTTATTTAAACTAGACCAGCTCTCTTTTGTGTTACAGAAACATGATCAAGTCCTTCTATACTGCAAGTCTTTTAATAGATGCCATAACAGTATTTGGAGAACTCACTGATGAAGTAAGTGCACATTCTTTATTGTCTTACTTCCTAAAGATGAGTAAGGTTTCTATTTATCAGTTTTGTTATTGCATTGTTTATTTAGTACAGAATGTCCATCAGAAATGTAATGCAAGCAAAAAATGTAATTTTAAATTTTTTATTAGCCACTTTTTAAAAAGTAAAAAGAAACATGGAATTATTTTCTGTTATATATTTTATTTTTTGTCCTAAATTCTTTAAATCCAGTCTGAATTTTACACTGCAGCACGTGTGGCTGCTATATTGGACAGCACAGGTTTAGAGTTTGATTTTATTAAGTGTTCATATGTATATTGCTAATCCTGTGTGCTGTTAAGTTTCTCCACTGTAGTTTGATAAACATACCAGAGGCCGAGTCTTTTTAGTACTATTTTTTTCTATCTTATTTCTAGTCAGAGGTATTGTTGATGATTTATTTCCCTTATAAAATATATGTAAGACTTGGTATTTTATAAGATATTTCACATCCATTTTATCAATTTGATTCTTATAATGACTTTAAGATAAGCAGAGCACATAATTTTATATATGAGCAGATTGAGACTAGATGACAAACTTACTACTTTGAGTTCAATGTTTTTACTGTGGCAGGCTTTACCATACATGTGGAAAATTTGTTTTTTGAGTGGGGAGATATTAATGTAGAAAGAGATAGAGAAAAAGAGCTACAAATGAGACTGACACAGGTGTTATATGGGTGATTTGCATACTGTGAGGAAAACTGTTTTCCACAATAGGATTTTTTTCAAACGAAGAGTAGCTCTTAGTTAAGTTCTAAACAAAACAAAGTACAATCTGTGTATGAAGTATTTGCGTTTTTGTAAAAAATTGTATAGCAAACTGTAAACAGTTCTTTTTGTTTATATGTAAACCAAAGTTAAGCCCTAGGCTTGATGATTATAAGTAAGGTTTTTGCCAGCATGAAAGTTGTGCAGGACGTTTCAAAGTTGTGACCAGTGAAGAACAAATTTTTTTTTATGGTGTACGACTGCCCCTTTTATTTCTGAACATCCCTGTCCCTTGCCCACACAATGCTGGCAGTGTTCCCCAATAATTGAGATAACCAAAAACCACCTGAGAAATTTTCAAAACACCTTCTAGGCTAGGGTATGAAGCAGTGCCCATTGAGAACCACTGCTCTCAGGTATTTTATACTCTTTTACAGAGTAGTATAAGAGAGAACTGAGATCCAGAGTGTGAAAACCTGAACTGCTTCCCCTTGGATATTACCTTTTTGTATTCTGATGGCCTTATAGATCCACCTGTTTGGCACCCCCTTTCTCTCTCATCTCCTGTGGTTACTGATCGGATTTGTTTTCTTCTGTTTTACTAGGGTGAGGCAATAGCCTAGGTACTTGGGGATACAGAAGTAATGTAAATATGACATAGAAAGCTTTGAGTGGTTCAGTGGAGTTTTGGAGAGTACCAGGGAAGTGAAGGAGAGTAATGAGAATTCAGATTAGAAAAGTAAGTCATAAGCCAGATCAGACAGACGACAGAAGGCTTGCAATCTTTGATTAGTGTTTTTGAATAAAGAACTATCCCTCAGGGTGCTCTGCATGATAGACATCTGTAGAATATGCTGGTGTGAGGGGAAACTACAAACCATTTGGCAAAGGAAATTGTTCATGATTACTGTGGACCTTAAGTGAGAGGTGAAGAATCACACACAGTGAGTTGTTTTTGATTTGAGAAAAAAATAATATGTTCAGACTTAGACATTAAAATTTCGAGTACAGGTATGACATCCCAAAAGGATATGGCATCCGAAAAAGAAATCACCAGAAGACTCTTGGAAATAAATAGGCAGGGAATCAGCAAAGTGGAAGGGACAGTTTAAGTTATAAGATTAGACAAACCCTTTAGGTAGGCAGATTATTTTGAAAGAGAGAGAAGTTGATCAAGTAAATACCCTTAGTAAACACCTGTATTTAAAATGCAAGAGGGAGAAGTGAATAAAGAAACACAGTCATGGAAGTGAATAGAAAGTCAAGATAATCAGAGGAAAAGATCACGATTAAGCAAAGTGTTTAATAGCAGATCAGTATGCCAGATGCTTCCAAATGCCCCCCTTGCCCTCTCCTAGTTGTCCTTACTTAGGGAATCTACCAGGGCCCATGTTGCACACAGTCCTTTGAAGTTGTAAGTGCTAACAATGGGGAACCTAGATAATAGGTGAAATAATAGACATAGGAAAAAGAACAAAATTTCTAGAAGTCTTAAGTGAGTAATAGGTTCTTTTCACTTAAGGGACACGCAACACCTCGACACACATAAAGTATATGATTCGTCTGCATTTCAGAAAGAAAATCTAGGTTTACTTTTATTTAGATAGCTTTAACAAAGAACAGCTTCCTTAGTTATTTGATCACAGTAACTAAGACAAAGACTGAGGCCAATGAGAAGGCTTCAAGAGTGGTTGGGAGTGATGGGGTGGGATTTGTTTAGATCCTGGTGTTACTAAAGAATACAGCATAAGGCTAAAGGGGAAATTTTCCCAAAACAGTGGTGGTCTTCCCCCTCCCCATCTCATTACCCAACCTGCTACCTAAGCTCTTCCTCTGCCTTGTACTGGCACTAGGATAAAGTAGGAAATAGCATCTTCGTTGGTGGATGAAGGACTCCAGATAGCTGGAGGGGTCTGCAATGGCGTGGAAAGAAGAAATTAAACATTCTGAGGCTAGACTGGAAAGGGAAGTCCCCATGGTCATATGATTGGGTGGAGGTTTGTTCTTGGGCCTTCATGTAAATTCTTCATATTTAAATTAGAAAATGTGTATGCACACAGTTAATGTGTAATTATGTAGGTGCATTTCACTAACATATATATGTTAGTTACATAATATGCAAAATTTATACTTTCAGCAAAAGGTGTATATGTGAAAATTTACAATTCACTCGGCACAGAATACTGACATTTCTCATATCCAGTATGCTATAGTGACCTTATCCTCACAAGATTAGTGAGCTGATTATTTAACTACAAACTAAAATTGACTAAATATATAAAGACAGCCAACAAGGAAAGGAAAATCCTGGTAAGACTATCTGTATGCCATTTTCACAATCCTCAGGCCAACTAGTTTGATCAGCCTTGTTTTAAATGCGTTTCATCTTATTTTCAGTGTTGTTTTTTGGTCCATCATTTTCCATTTCTAAAACTGGAGTTTTCATAGTGATTACTGAGATCTGGGGTTTTCAAAAATAATGATTTAAAACACCAATAATTTTAAATATTGCCCACTTGATTGGAATAGGGAGGAATGGACTCTAGCTATGATTCTACCAGCTCTTAAAAATAAAGGGAAGCTAGGTAGTCAGCAGCAGCAGCCCTCTCTAACAGGTCTTCATGGTTATCTGAGAAAATCTGAGACTTTATTTACTTGTCATTTAAGTACTATGTGCCTAACATACGATACAAACTATTGTAACATTCTTGTTTCAAAAACTATTAAAAAGATTTAGTTTTAAAAACCATAAACTGGTTACTTCAAAGCATTTAGCAGTTTTAACTCATTCCCTCCTTTACACTTCCACTTTAGTTTCATCCTGTGCTTTGAAAACACTAGCAGAGACAAAGTCAGGAAACAGAAAAGTGGGAAAAGAATGAGTTTGAAGATTTCAGATAGGCAGATATATTTTTTTAAGTGTATACTCTCGTTTAGGTAAATTTCAGAAGTCACTGTAACCTATGTGATCATTTATAAGGGCAGTGCAGTAGTGTGGACTGCATGATATTCCGCAGCTTTTTAATAGAGCAAAAACTTTCTTCAAAACTTATTGCTTTCTTTGCTTTTTTAAGAATGCTGTTTGAGAAACACTGAAATAACAACAGAAAATAGAGAGGGGAGCAGCATAATTTTTTTTATCTGTGTATTTTTAATTGTCTTTTAATTTTATCTTTATGATCAAGACAGTGATGGTTTTTAAGCTATGTTTTTAAAATCTGAAGAATTTCATGGTTGTTTGCTGTCAGCTCTGAAAATGTATTCTAAATGTAGAGAGAAGGGGCCACAGAGCCAAGCCCCACTGAACTCCAAACCAAGAAGAAATCCTACATCTCTTGACTTGGTTTTTCTTCTGTCAAATGGGAAGCCTGGACAAGAGGATCTCAGTGGTCCTTTGTGGCTCTGCCGGTTTATATATTCAGGCATGCAAGAAGTGGTAGGAAGAGGGAACAAAGAACAAATGAAAAAGACAAAAAAAGAAAAGAAAGAGAGAAACAAAAACAGTTTTAGACTAGAAGCTGCAAAAGGAGGGGTAAAAAACAAATTAACTATTTAAGTTTTGTAAATGATAGTGAAAAGTAGAACCACTGAAAATTATAGCAGCAAAGAACAAATTTTTACTAGGAAGAAAGGAGAAATGTCAGGTAGCATAGCAATATGGGGGTAGCCAGTGTAGGTGTAAGCAGCCTGAATACCTGATGCCTTCTGTATGATATTTGTACATCATGATTTTGAGTCTTCTAATTAAGTTCTTTTTACTAAAATCTCACCACTTTTCAAAAAGACCACTGGTTTGCAAGCAGTGTTACTACAGTTTACCTAATTTATTTTATCTTCCTATTTCAGGCTCTTTTTCCCTGCAATCCATTCTCCTCTGTCATTGTTTTGTTGAAGAACCTGCTTGGTCTTCTCATTTCCTGGCACTGCACGTCCAGGCTCCTCTGGCAAATTTTCAGGCCTTCTATGTTCCGTACGGTACTTGTAGTACTGTTCCCCAGTTCTATTTTAAGTTTGTCAGACCAATCTGCTCACCATCTTCTCAGTGTTCACCTTTGGAAATGTTGTGTTTTTAGCCTGCTTTGCCTAAGTTTTACCTTCTTTTTGAGTCTCAGTTACATTATTCTAGCCCTTATTGCATTTGTCCATTCTCTCAACTCTTCCACCCTTATTTAGAGTCTTAGCTGTATGAATAGTACACTGTGAATGTGTTGACTTCATTTTTGTATATTATATTTCAAAATAAATTATACTACAAGTACTTGAAGGGGGGACTTTGTCTCATTCTACTCTACGTCTTCTTTGGCATTAAGTGTATGTATTTGCACGCGGAGTAAAATATTGGAGGGAAAAAGTGGCTCATTAGTTGACATTTCAAAAGTTGCTATAGTTAGCTTTTCATTTTTTTTATCTATAGATGGAAATAATGTTCAGACTTATTTACACAGAACTTGTTTCATAACTCTTCTAAAATGTAATAGATGTCATTTACTCACAGCATTTTTCTTAGTCATTTCTTGATATCTTTTTTCCCTTTTAATTTCATGTCATTTTTTTTCTTTAGTCTTCAACACTTTTGAATTTTTTTTTTAAACTTTATCTGCCACTATTCTATTTCTCAACTCTTGTATCTCTACTTTAGGTGTATATATATATTTAATTTTTAATAACTATGCTTTATATAATTGTGCCTCAGCATTTTAATTAAATTTGTTGTGTGAGCTTCCAGCATTCCTATAGCTCTCTTAGAATCAGTGCCCCAGTTTTAGGTATATGTACCAGAGTATATATTGAAATTTTTAATTTTGTGCTTTAAAGCAAGAGATGTTCAAAACATAAGCATTTTATTTTCCTGCTATATCATCTTGTGTAATGTATTTGTGGCCAATATTATCAATAGGCTTCCTTTTATTGTATTTTGGATTTATTTCACTACTACCAATGTTTTTTCTTCATAATCTTTGGTTAAGATACAATAGTGCTAATTTAGAAAAAATATGAAAATTGCAAGTAAAATATAATACTGTTCTTATTTAAGGAGTTTCTACTTATTTGGGAGAATCAGATGAATATGCTATGTTTTTCTACCCACACAGAGCTTATATTCTAACTTGGAAAGACAAAATAACTATGATGATATACGGTTTATTAATGATGAAGTGCGGGAAGAGGCCCATTGGCAGTACCAACCATTTGCCTGACACTGTGCTTAGACACTTCAGATATATTTTGCTTCACCTTTCACAACTCTAAATTATAGTGAGAAAACTCATGGTCAGAAAAATTTTAAGTACCTCATCGTCAGATGCTGTAGCCCAAAATAATGTTTCTCAAACTCTTTGTGGTGAAGGTCAAGCATTTTTTTTTTTAATTTCCAGTCCTTTGAAAATTGATTGTTTTGTAAAATATAAATACAAGTCATAAATTAATTACTACAAAAATGAAATTTTAAAAAGTCATACAAAAATAGCAGCCTAGTCTGCTCTGTGTGTTCTAAATACTTCTATC
The DNA here is from genome assembly GCF_000956105.1 of Propithecus coquereli. Lineage (NCBI taxonomy): Eukaryota > Metazoa > Chordata > Mammalia > Primates > Indriidae > Propithecus > Propithecus coquereli. The sequence goes on along the minus strand of NW_012150618.1, from coordinate 8,711,072 downwards.
TTGTCACAAACTTGTAAACAGTTTTGCAGACCAGCATTGGTTCTGGGAGCAAATTTTGATTGGCATTGATCTAGATCCTATTTGGATCCCACTGTGGTCCTCCTTGCACAGTTACTAAGGGGATGATGCACACGAATAGCTAGCTGGCTGCGAAGGAGAGAGAGGTCTGAACAGAAGGTATAAATTTGGGAGTTGGCAGCGTGAAGTGCTATTCAAAGTCATTAGACTGCACGAGATCATCAAGGTAAAGTTTAGAACAAGGACACAAGAAGTCCAAGAACTGAAGTCTGGGGCACTCTTGACCATGAGACATAAGAAAGAACCAGTATGAAAGACTGAAGGAGCACAGCAAGAGAAAAGGTAAACCAGGAGACACCTTGTTAATCAGGAAACCAAGTGAAAAGGCAGAATGTGGGGGTAGGGGGAGGATCAAAGAGAGCAAAATGATCACTGATTCGAGCTGATAGGGTCAAGGAAGATGACATCTAAGCATTGTGTTTAGCAATATAGAAGTAATCTATAACCTTGACAAAAGTAGTAGCAGTGGGTCGTGGGGATAAAAACCTGCCTAGGATGGGTTGAAGATAAAAATCAAAGAGGAAGAATTGGAGACTGCTAATGTAAATAAAACCTTATCTTTCAATGTAGCTTTTTGGTATGCTGACGGAGAATGATTTATATCAGATTTTTCATAGTTTCGGCCAGGAGTGTATTTTTTTATTACATTCACATGATTCTTATAGGCACTAAGTTTGAGCACACCTGCTGCAGCCTCTGGTTGGTATTTATTATTGTTCAGAGTAGCAAGTGATTTAAAAATTAAATGAAAATTGATGTATACTGCTGCTGACTCTAGTCCAAAATTTGCAGTTTTCAGTAATTCTCATCATTTCAGTTACAAAACAAGAACTTAGAGGCCAAGGACAGAAGTAAAAGTTCTTGCAATTCCTGTTTCCCAGAAAGAATGTCTCATCAGCCAAAAGGAGTTAACAGATTTCAAAAAATTGACATCTTGAAAATTTCCTCTTAAAATATTGTTTAATATCTAGCATCTTTTATCTTAAAGAAGACAGCATTGAAAAGTAAATTAGTTTTGAGTTACTATTGCCAGAAATTTCCGCTAAATATTACATGTACCAGTTTGTAGGAATAGAGGTATCTTAGAAACCGTGAAATCAAAATCAAAGTTATGTTACTTTTTATACTTCTGGGGGAAGTTTTTAAAAATGTGTTTACTAAATGACCCTTTTCAGCTTAGAATAATGTTTTATCAAATTTCACATACTAATGAAGAAACCCAAAGTGATTTTCACTTCTCTACACTGCTCATACTAAGAAATTAGGCGTGAAAGAATCTTCTAAAGTCATTACAACTTTCCCACTAAGTCTTTAGACAGGATCAAATTATTTCAGATGGAGCAAAATTTGGCCTGTTTTTAAAAATCTCAAAAGCAACTTAAACTTTCCTAAGCAATTTATTCATTTAGTTTTAAAATGGTCTTTTTTGTAATTACCAAAAAGTATATTCTGCATTAATATGCATTAAGTAGCTGACCTTTTAAAGCCCATTTTCTCTTATTTCACGTATTTTCATTGAATTGCAAATTGCAATGTGGTAACTGTAGTTTACCAAGGCAGCCCTGAATTGAGTGGCTAACTTTACTACTAAAATAATGTGACCTTCAGGAAGTCATTTTACGTTTTTTTTTTTTATTTCAGCATGTTATGGGGGTACAGATGATTAGGTTACGTATGGTGCCCTTACCCCGCCCCAAGTCCGAGCTTCAAGTGTGTCCATTTTACTTTTATAATTAGCATTTCTTCATCTCTGTAAGGATGGGATTGTAGAGTCCTAAGAAAGAAAGATGAAGACATACTATGGGACTTATCTAAGACATGTGCCACATTTAGGGATGGCAGTTATTGCCTGGCTTTCACACTGGACTCTAAAGCTCATGCCTGACTTGTTCAGCCTGTGATCCCCAGCACTTAGCATAGTGCCTGACCTTGAGTAAATAATAAATAACTGTTGACTTGCTGGAACTCAGGGAGCTTCATAAGGAATAAACATTTGAGCTGAGCCTTGGAGAAGAGGAGATTTCACAGAAAAGGAAAGCATATTAGATAAGGGAGAATAGCATAAGAAAAGCATGCAAATGAGACAGAGTCCCATCTTGACTGAGGGACTTAAAACTGAAACGGTACCCACGGTGTGGAGGGCCTTGAATGCCAGGTTAAACTGTATTTACATTGAGCCAGTCCTTTAATGTCTTGGAGCCTTAAGGTGAATAAAACATGACCTGCCTAAATTTCAAGGTTATTGTGAGGACCGAGTAAGAAGGAAAATGTGTGGAAGTGTTTTATAACCTGCAGAGTGCTATAAAGATGTTAGTCCAAGACGTCAATCTTTTCTTGGATTGATGTTACTTATCCAACTAATCCTTAATATATATCTTCTACCCATGGCAAATTGATTTATTTATCTTGATTCCCCAAATATTTCTTTTATTTCTGCCCTTCTGACTTTGTTCATATTTTTTTCTCTCCAGAATAGACTTAACCACTTCTTTGTACCTTTTCACATCATGCTCATCCTGCATGGCCAAACTAAAGTATCATTTCCTTTGCCAGTTACCCTTTATTCTATTTTTTTTTTTATTCTCTGAAGTGTTCCATATACTTACTATAAGAAACAATACTTCTACTTACTGTATTTTTTTTTTTTTTTGAGACAGAGTCTCACTCCTTTGCCTGGGCTTGAGTGCCATGGCGTCAGCCTAGCTGACAGCAACCTCAAACTCCTGGGCTCAAGCGATCCTTCTGCCTCAGCCTCCCGAGTAGCTGGGTCTACAGGCATGTGCCACCATGCCCGGCTATTTTTTCTATATATTTTTAGTTGTCCGATTAATTTCTTTCTATTTTTAGTAGAGACGGGGTCTCGCTCTTGCTCAGGCTGGTTTCGAACTCCTGAGCTCAAACAATCCGCCCGCCTTGGCCTCCCAGAGTGCTAGGATTACAGGCGTGAGCCCACTTACTGTATTTTTATATAGTGATATTCTTTTCTATTTTAATTCCGTATCCATAGAAAGATGATTAGCTCCCTGAAAGTGGAAATAATATATCAACTTATTTTACACATCTCACATTGTTTCCCTCTTTCAGGGAAAACATAAGCTATGTATCATTAACCTTAACATTTTTAATGTTCAATAAATTCTGCTATTAATTAAGACCTTCCATTAGCAATGTGGGATCTTCCTTTTTTTAAAAAAAGAGAAGTTAGAAATTTGAATTTTCTATAACTTTCCCAGTATTTAAATATAGAAAACAATTCATATTTAAAATTCTATATGAATCAGCATCGGTTGAGCCCACTAGTTTGAAGTTTCTGCTAGGACAGGGTGCTTAAAATTATTTGGAAATCAGATAGAGGATTAGTAGCCAAGAAGATAGGAGAGAAACCAGGAAAATAGAGTGTCACAAAAGCCATGGATAGAGAATGTTGCACAAAGGTTGGAATATCCCAAAGTTTAATATACTGCTGAGAGATCTGGTAAAATGGTGCCTGAAAAGCGTCCCTTGGATTTTCCAGTGTGGAGCAGGCTGTTGGTAACATTAGCAGAGCAGTTCCGCAAGTGATTGATGACTTAGGTGAGGTACAGGCTGGCACATGTGGGCTCCCTGCCATTAAAAAGCACAGGTGTATACAAATTCTCTGACTTTTGTGTGACTTGAGAATATGAATTAAACAGGAAAGAAAGAAAGAGAACTCTCTTCCCTTCCCCTCCAGAGTGAACAGAATGTTGAAGAAGTTGAAGACTTTCAATGTGGATACTCTTTGGAAAAACTTATTTGAGAAGTGGAACAAAAAACTATAGTCCTACCTATAGAGGAAAATTGGAATCAATGTATGGAATTTTTTAATGGAATATATAAAAGGAGTGTCTAGTAAGGAAAGGGAAATGAAACGTAATATAATTCAGTAATTTGAGGGTTACTTTTTTTTTAGGTTTCTATATAGAAGTTATCTGTAGTAGTATCTGGAGACTCACATTATATAAATACTCAACTAAGTATCTGGACCATATGCTATATTTGTACTTATCCATGACTTAATGGATCTTTGCAAAATGCTACTCTATTTCCAATACTGTTGTTTTCAGTATAGTAGAACCATGTGCTCTCTCAGACTCTAAGGTGTACAAATCACCTGGGGATCTTGTGGCACAGATTCTGGTTCAGTAGATCTGGGATGGGCTTAAAGATTCTGCATTTCTAACAAGCTTCCAGGTGATACCAATGCCATTGGTTCGTGAGTATTATTATATAAAGATCAATCAATTCAAAATATAAACTAAAAGTCACCAGCCCATCCACAATCCTAAGAGATTTTACTCTTGTATTTTATAGCATGGAGCATAAATTTTAAGGCAGGGGAAAAGAGCCAACTAGCAGACTCTTCAATGACATTTTCAGTTCTCCTTACAAATTCCCTTTTTAGATTGAGGCAATTGAGGTTCAGAGTTGTTAACTAGCATATGACTAGTTAAGAAGTCAGGTTTACATGCCAATCAGTCTAGTGTTTGCTTTAACCACTACATCATCTTAGTTTTCCTTTAGTTTCATAGATTTGTATAGATCTTGTTTTTTTCTCTTTAGGGAAAATAGTTCAATCTATCATTATCTTTTATATTTAATCTTAAAATTCCGTTTAGACTAGTTTTCCCTGTGCATAAGAGTTTGAGATTTTGCTGGCTGGACATTCCCGTATTTCCACTGCAGATCTTTTCTGAAATGTGAAATCGTAAAAGAGAACTGGGCATGTGTTTTGAGGAAGATAGATTTTTCATGCAGTCTGTCAAGCCCTAAATGATTGGTAAATCCAGCAATAGAGTAAGGAGATTCCCAGACTCTTTCAGAACTATAATCTGCAAAAATAGATTTTATGTCAGAAATATGGTATGGGTCATCATAAATGTTTACCTTCTGCTTTTTTGCTGTAGTTCAATATTGATATTAAAATGCTCTCTTTTAGAATGTGAAACACAGGAAATATGCAAGGTGGAAAGCAACGTACATCCACAATTGTTTAAAGAATGGGGAGACCCCTCAAGCAGGCCCCGTTGGAATTGAAGAAGATAATGGTGTGTATTTGTTCTAAGTAAAATGATTTAATAGAATCATAATTGTTCAGTTGATTATTATTCAAACTTTTTAGAAGGAACAATGCAATTTTGTTTCCATCAGGTCCAAAATCCATGAAAATTAAGTGTGAAATTACAAACATAGGGACAATGAGAGAGAAAGGCCAAACTGCTACAGTATCTGTCCAGGTCAACAAAATGGTTTGTCTCCTACCTCCTGATCACGTTTCATCTCTGCATAGGAAAGGCAATCCATTTATAATTTATAAAATGTTTCCAAACCACAAAGAACACCATATTATTTTTTGTGTATCTATTTGAATTGTGTGGATTATTGCAGGTGGGAAGGTAAGTAATACATTCACATGGTTCAAAAATTATGGAGTATATAAAAAATACAAAGTGAATTTCTGTTTGGTTTTTTCGGTTTTTTTTTTTTTTTTTCCTTTTCCAGAATGTATAAATGTTAGAGTTCTCCAATATAGGAAAAGGTGATTTTAATGCATATAAAATATAAATACATCCACAAGTTTAATTAGTAAAATGCTCATCATCTCAGAGTAGTGGGTAAATTTAATTTTCTTTTTGCTTATTTATAATTATCTACATTGAATATATAATGCATTAATAATCAGACAAAAGTTATTTAAAAATTTGATCAGAAACAATAAAATCTATTGTATTTCATAAATCCGTAGCTTTAGCTTGCTTTTCTTTTAAATTACTATGATTCCCAAAAGTGGCTAATTACCATTTTAAATATACTGTCAAAATTTAATTTTCTCAAAATAGCTTTCCAATTCTAATTGTATAGTATATTTTATAAGTCTGTCTTTCAAAATTTTTCAAAACAAAGTATCTCATCACTTTTTTCTACATAGCTAAATGTGAAATTTCATTCCTTTGTTTTTGTTTATTAACTAAATATTTAAACAACATACATATAATCATTTCATACCTAGTACACCGTAAATATTGAGTAAAAAGCAGCTGTCAGAAAATAGTTCTTATTGGATACCATAAATGTGGCAT
>NW_012150618.1:8694334-8695091 GCF_000956105.1 Propithecus coquereli | reverse complement strand
GGTAACCCATTTGCAAATTGACAAATGAAACCTACCCAAGTCAAGAAGAAGGAAAAATAACTAAATTTGGGCATCTCAAAAAATAAATAAATAGCATAAACTAAAAACCATTTTACTAGCTTAACAGGTATTTTTGAGATTGCGTTGAGTCAGTGCTCTAGGCCCCAGTGGAAACATGCTCCCGGTGGCTGCCGAGAGGACAGGCCTTGCTTCAGTGCTCCAAGACAAACAAGAAGCAGCATTTTCTGACTGTGCTGCGTGAGGCACGTTGAGCATGTAGTCAGTTCGAACCTTAGTTGAATGACTAACCACAAGACTTAATAAAATGCAAACTACCTTTTTTTAAATAACACTCAAATAAAATTATACCACGTAACTAAAAATTTTCTCCCAGTAAATTCTGTTTTGTTCTTGTTAATATTGCCTATTAGTCATATGGAGATGTACAAATAAGCATTTAAAAGTTAAAGCAGGTTGCTGACCAAAAAGTATACCTTTTCCATAAAAAGAAGGGTTTGTTTGGAGGATTTTAATTTAGTCAAAATAAAAATTTCTTAATAAGGAATGGCATTGACATACAGATTGGACTGTGAGAGGGTTGTAGTCTTCCCTTTTTATAATATGTATAATCATCAACATAAGTTTCAGCTACCGCTGCTGCAGAGCACTAGACGACTAATCTCTGAAGATCCCTCTCAGATCTTACATTCTAACATTTTTTTAATATTATGTATGGTACATGCCTTTTAGTGTTTGT
>NW_012150618.1:8690871-8694284 GCF_000956105.1 Propithecus coquereli | reverse complement strand
TTTTGCCAAAAATGTCCTTGATTTTTCATAAGTTTAAAGAAAGTTTATTTTAAAGAAAAATATACTATATGCAAAGACTTTACAGAATTAGAAACTATTATTCTGAAAGAAGTGATAATCATATTGTTAGGCAAAATTAAATTTTTAAGAAAATAAAAAAATGAAAACTACTATTTTAAGAAATACAGCCTGCCTAGTAACTACATTAAATAGAATCGCATTTGAAGGTTTCGTTTGCCGTATATGTAGCAAAATAAGAATACTTGGTGTTTGTATTTCAAAATTCCTAGTTTAACATCATGTATATGTTATATAATAGACGTTGAAGAAAATGAAGATGCCGGAGCAACCTCTCTGCCCACTCAGCCACCTCAGCCATCATCATCTTCAACTTACGACCCAAGCAGCATGCCATCAGGCAACTATACTGGAATACAGATTCCTCCAGGCGCCCATGCTCCAGCTAATACACCAGCAGAAGTGCCTCACAGCACGGGTAGGAAACTAAAACTGAACAATTTTTTAATTCTCCTTTTATAAATAATTGCTGTACTACTTACCGTATTTGTGCTTCATAATGATGGTCGTGAGCATATATGGTCCTTAAATTCCATTTGAACCCACCAAAAAAATTAAATTATTTTAATTGAAGTTTTAATATTAGTTGTTATACTTTTTGAGAAATGACAAATACTTGTTTTGATTAATATTAACCTTATATTTTATTAATAGAAATAGTTTCTGTGCTTCGCGTGTGTATTGCTATTCTTTTTTCTTTCCTTCCCTTCCTTCCCTGCCCCCTTCACTGTTGTTTAAGAATAGCGCTGAGGTGAGTGGGGTTTCTATAGGATGTGTCCGTCAGGGTCTCACTCTGATAGCAAGATTAAGTTTGTCTTGCCTCATTCCCTGAGGACCCTTCTCCTGCCCTGACATGGGTATTATTGATAATGGGGAGCACCTTTGAGGTGCAGAATCTCAGTAACAGTGGAATCACAGACAAGTGAAAGGAAGGGTTAAGATTTTATTTTTGACTTTACAAATGCGTGAATTAAAAAAAAAACAGGGAAGAGATATCTGCTATCTTTGAATAAATCAATACTGTGTGTCAATGTTTTCATAGAAAAAAGATCTGATGAAACCAGTGTCCAGTAGTAAGTCAGTGTCAGCAGATAAAGGCACTTTCACAAAATTGAAAGTATTCCTCATTTACTTGTATTGTTGACAAAGTATCACCCTTACTTCCAAATAGAAGGGCGTTAATGATGATAATTTAAATTCTGTTTATTTTAATTTTTTTTCAAGAATTGTTCTTAAAAAATTTGTATTTATCCCAGTACAAGAGTGACCCATGATACTAAACTTTGCAGTCATTTCAAAATATTTAATTAATGGAATAAGAGGCATCCACTGACCTCTGATTTCTACTGCTTCTATTATGTAACACACTATTATGTCACTGCCTTTTAGTTGTCAGCCTGTTTTACGCGAACTATGTAGGTTATTTTGTATGAGTTGAATTTACTTTTAAAAGTTTTCTGTTTTGACCATTGTAACAACAATTATTTGTCTCTTTCGTCCTATTTAAAAACTTTCAAGTTTATATTATCTGTAGGTATTGCTAATATTTTCCCTTTAAGATTGTTGATGAAAGTGATAATTTTAGCATTGATCTCTTTTATGTCTTCATTTGGTATATTTTGGCCTGACTTTTCAATGTTTTATGTCCTGTGTGATCACATTAATAGACAAACCAATTTGAATTTGTTTTGTAAGTAAAATTTCATGCAACACTGTTTTAAATATTTTATTATGTTTTAGAAATAGTATTTCCAAGGTAGAATAATGTAAGCGAAACTAGCTATTTAGGTGTATTTGCCTTAGGTGAATACTGTTCAATTATATTCAGAAGTTTAAACACTGATCAAGAGTCCCAGGCGTAGGCATTCTCATACAGGGGCCATGGGGAAATAAAATGCATTTGGGGATCAAATAGTATTGGTTATTAGTTTCCACCCCTTGCTAAACCACAAACTCAACTGGTATTCAAATTCTCTTGACCTAGGTTTTTCCTCTTTCTAACATGAAATTAATCATACTTATGGTTATTTTAATTAAAGGAGGAAAGGTATAAAAATTCAGTAGTACTATGCTTAGCACAAAATCAGTGTTCAGCAAATTAGCTTCCTTTCCCTCTTTCTTTTTCCCCCTCTTCCTTGCTATTTCTATGCCAAAGAAGGGGTATTCAATGACAAGTTAATGAATACTTAAGATTGTTTTGTGAATCAAGAGAACCATCACATCTAGGAGTAGGGTATTAACCTTACAGAAAGGCTGCCCCCCACGGGATGCTGCTTTAGGCAGTATATTTTAAGGCAGAGTTGTGGTATTGGCACATATATGAATGTATTATGTACATACACACACACAATGAATATGTGAAAGACAAACACACTTTTAGTAGGAGGGCTATATTAAATTGATCCATATGAAATCGCTAGTTTTATGTAACAAAAATGGTAAAATACTGGTAGTTTCATATGTTCAAACTAATAGACAATATTTCCTGGTTAGAATATTCATGACGTAAAGATAGTTATTAGGAGGTGGTATTATGTTAGAAAGTCTTCTGACATGAACGGTTTATTTTTATCCAGTTAACTCTGACATGAGCCTCTTGTTTTCTCTCTCTTTTGTTCTTCAAAGGGGCAAATAAAACTACAAACCTTAGAACTTTTGTAGAATGGGGTCCTTTCCTATTTAAATGCTTCTAGACTTAGTATTTAAATAATTATCATAGCTAATTTACACACTTTGTGCAGCAACTAAATTAAAGATTGCTGTCTCTAATTTACAAACTCTAAAGAGAGTAAGCAATTATCCAAGGGAAAACAAGCATACCCAGTAATTGACAGAACCAGAATTTGAATCCAGGTTTATTTGACTTCATGTTTTGGCCACGTCCCTTCTTCCAAGAATGTAAAATCCTGTCAAGGCAAAAACCTACTTTTCTGATAGTATATTTCCCCTTAAGATTGGTTTGAGATGTTGGAATCTCCTCCTCTTAGCCTCCAATTTTTTTTCTATTGTATTTGAAACAGTAAAAAAAATCAGTTCATAGTTGCCTAATAAAAAACAAAATAACATTTTTAGTTTATAAATATAGCAGATGTTTCCCCTCTTACTCACTTTAGGAATGATTTACTTTCTCTCATATAAAGGTCCAGGATGCACTTTTATCAAAGGGAAATCCTTAAGATAGCTGAAAAGAATACTATGTACCAATTTACAGTTTTTAGTTCTTCCACAAAAAAGCAAAGGGGGTGCAACGAGGACAGGGATAGTGATTGTTTAAACAGACGAAGTGTTTCCTTCTTGTGCTTTAACCACTGTGCAAATATCACATGTAGGTCTTA
>NW_012150618.1:8687068-8689211 GCF_000956105.1 Propithecus coquereli | reverse complement strand
CATTATCTATAGTAGCAAAAGACTGGAAACAACTTAAATGTCTGTAAGTAATGGATTGCTTTATAAATTGGGGTGCATGCATAGCATGGAACACTATGTAGCCATTAAAAAGAACAAGGCAGATTTGTATGTATTAATCTGGAATTATTGCTAAGACATGTTAAGTAAAAATGCACAGAACAGTATAGTATACAGAACTTACTACCATTTGCAAAACACACACAAAGCTTGCCTTCTGGGGGATTTTGATTTTCAAATTTCAAAACACAAATGTCTTAGCAAAGAATAGCATTGCACATAGAGAGATCGGAGTGGACTCACACGTTTGTATACGAATGGAAGGGTGTCCTAGAAACGGCTAGTAACCCTGAAGTGGTTCTGAGTAGGAACGAGAGGCAAGCTTTCACCTTTGTATTTTCTTGTACTGTTTAAAATTTTTACTTTCATCTGTATCCCTTTATACTTTTAAATTTTTTATTAGCTCAAATTTTTAGTTAAAAAATAAGATTTTCATGACTTTGTATAGTTCCAAAGGCTGTAAAAATGAAACCAGTTTGCCCTAAAAATTAAATGAAGTAAAAACAAAATTAAATGAAGTAAAATCATATTTATTTAAACTATTTTTTCCCTTAGGTTAGTGATGAGAAAGTTTTTCAAAGTCAAAACTTCATGCAGAAACACTGTATTTTAGAACTTCAATCATCTTTTGTGAAACCAACATTCTAGAACTGTCGTTAGATATGTTTTTGTGCCCCTAGAAACTTCCCACTTTATTTTCACCCTTTCCTCTCCTTGCTTTTTCTCATCCCAGTGTCTTTCCCACTATACTCTTACTACAAATTGCCTGTTTGAATTTAACCTATGAGGTTGGGACAAATACACCCTGTTTTGAGAGGATAACTCCATTGATTTGGAGTAATCAGCTTTTCTTTCCCTGCTGATTGAAGCCTTTTTTGTTTTTTTTTTTTTTTTTGGAATGTTTTAACACTTTGTTAATTTCTTAGATGATTAATAATCTTCAACTCCAGTATATTCCTTACCATTAATCAAGAATGCTTAGTTCTTTACTGAATATGACAGTTTTGACAAGTTCTAACATGAAGTAAAAACAAACTAATTATTTATTGGATATATAAAAATCCCATTTTAAAAATGTGGGAACTGGAAAATTTGAAATGTGTGATTTGTAATTTCATGCACAGTGATGAAATGGGACTCATCCCATAAGTTAAACTAAATCATAATTATGTCTCACGTTGTCCCCAAAATTATTTAATTGGCTAAGAAAATGAAAAGTAGGAAGTAGAAGTCTTTTACTTCTGTAGATATTTGATAAGCTTTAATTGAGAAGTAAATTGAAACATTAGACAAACAAAATACATATTAGGAAGTGTATAGCCAATACAGTTGTGTAAATACTCATAATTTATTCTCCTGCATATTTTCTCTGGCAGCCTCCAACATCAAATAAGTATATCCAATTGGAATCCATTAATGTTTCAAGAAAATAATTAGGTGAAATAATGAAATTCCCCCATAATCCTGTAAGCGTTTTCCTAGTACGTAATTGAATGGTATAACACTTTTATACCCATTTGTGCTTTTCTGGTTTGCAGGTGTAACAAGCAATGCTATCCAGCCTACTCCACAGACTATTCCTGCCATTGATCCCACACTTTTCAGTACAGTTTGCCAGGGTAAGTTTATGAGATATATTGTATCTCGTGTTTTGGAGTGTTATTTTGTAATTTTACCTTGGAAATGCTATATATTTAAATGTTCTTATTTAAATTTGAGTTACCAGGTAATTTGAAACACATTTCCTTGAATGCTTATGTTCACTAGATTCTCAAATGAACCAGGATTGTTTGACATTATCAAAAATATCAAAATCCAAGGTATTCCCTTTTGTTACAGTTTCTGTTTTTGTATACTACCAGATATATTGGCACAAACATTTAGCCAAAGCTATCATGAAAGTTTTGGCTCATGCCTGTAATCCTAGCACTCTGGGAGGCCGAGGCGGGCGGATTGTTTGAGCTCAGGAGTTCCAAACCAGCCTGAGCAAGAGCGAGACCCCGTCTCTACTAAAAATAGAAAGAAATTAATCGGACAACTAAAAATATACAGAAAAAATAAGCCG
>NW_012150618.1:8683734-8685138 GCF_000956105.1 Propithecus coquereli | reverse complement strand
ATATTAAAATATAACTAACAAGCCAGGGGGAAATATTTGATAAGGTCTTAGTCTGTGTTTGTGTTGCTATAAAGGAATACCTGAGGCTGGGTATTTTATAAAGCAAAGAAGTTTAGAGGTTTATTTGGCTCAACAGTTCTGCAGGCTGTACAAGAAGCGTGGCACCAGCATCTGCTTCTGGTGAGGGCCTCAGACTGCTTCCACTCACAGTGGAAGCAAACAGGAGCAGGCAACAGAAAGTGTGCAGTGATCACATGGCAAGAGAGGAAGAGAGGAAGGGGAAGTGCCAAGCTCTTTTTAACAACTAGCTCTTGCTAAAACTAATAGAACAAGAACTCATACACTCACCACCACCACACTGGCACCACCGCCCAGAGCATTAATCTATTCATGAGGGATCTACCCCCATCACCCAAGCACCTCCCATTAAGCCCCACCTCCAATATTAGGGATCAAATGTCAACATGAGGTTTGAAGGTATCAAATATCCGAACCATAGTGGATATTTAAAAAGTAAAGCATGAATGTCCAGGGCATTTATAAAGAGCCCCTACAAATGAATAAGTAAAACTCAAATCAGTAGGAAAAAATGGGCAAAAACATTAACAGGTAAGGCAAACATATAATGAATGTATAAAAGATGCCCAACCTTACTTATAATCAGGGAAACTGAAAATTAATGTGAGTTTGGTTTTATATCAATAGATACAAAAATACTATAAAAGATTGATAATGTGTTACTGAAATTATGGGGAATAACTCTTACATCCTATTGGTGAGACTATAAATTGATAAAGCTTTTTTACTAGCATTATGTCACTATCAAAATTATAAGTACTTACAATTTTGGCCCTGTTGGCCCAGCTATTCCACTTTGAGGAGTCTATCTTAAAGAAATACTTAAACATGGGCACAAGTATTTACGAAGTTATTTACTTCATCATTGTTTATAGTAATATAAAAAGTGATTTTAAATGCCCATTTATAGAAAGTGGTTATATTGATTATGGTCCATTTTTACTGTGGAATACTGTACACATATTAAAAAGAATATGATCGCTTTCACATGAAAAGATCACTTGGACATACTAAGTTAAAAAGCAAGTTGCAGAACGTGTGTTTTCCTTCTTATGTCTTTTGCATTTTCTCTATTGGGACTTTAAATGCTAATTTAAAAGAATCATAATCAGATCACACATTTCATTTTTACTGAATTTAAAACTTTACATTTTATTATTAATGACTTGTAGACTACTGTGTTTTTAAAATAAAGGAGAGCCTGATTGTGTTACAAAATAGCAAAAGTTAACTATTTGACATGGCTTTTTAAGCTTATAGTTTTAATTATTGAAAATAAAATCTAATATCTCTTTATGTGTATGTATTACATTTTGGATCTAAATC
>NW_012150618.1:8681380-8681691 GCF_000956105.1 Propithecus coquereli | reverse complement strand
TTTTTTTTTTTTAAGTAAATTTGACAATTTACCTGAAATTTATCTGGTCCATTTCATTCATGCCACTAAGATTGGAATCTTTTAACTAAGGATTCAGCAAGCTGTGGCCCATGGCCTGGCCACCCGTTGTGTAAATAAAGTTTTATTGGAACAAAACCATACCCATTCATTTATGTTTTGTCTGTGGTTGCTTTCCACAACTACAGAGCTGTATGATTTGCAAGTCTAAAATATTTACTATCTAGCCCTTTAAGAAAAAGTTTACTGACACCTAGTCTAACATCCTATTTGAAAAAAAAAAAAAAAAAAAA
>NW_012150618.1:8678613-8680225 GCF_000956105.1 Propithecus coquereli | reverse complement strand
CTCCCAGCAAGTCTGGTAAATTCTGGACAGAAGCCTTGTATATTTAAAAGATTGCCGTGAGATAAGAGGATAGAATGTTAAAGCACAGAATGAACAGTGTTAAGGTAAACTTAGTTTTCAAAGGTATCTCACTTGCCTAGGTAGTATGTATATATATCTAGGAGACTAGATCCTCTGAATACATTTTTGAAAAACTGTTAAAGAATCTGGTAGGTATTTTTCAAGGAAAAAAAAAAATGAACTGAAGTGTGCCTGAGTGAATTTCAACAGAACTGCAAGATAGTTATTTTTTAGTTTTAATGGATAACATGCCAAGTCACTAAAATACTAAAAGTAGAATTGTGGCAATACTGTGTTTGTCTTTTTTTAAATATCTAGTTATATTCTACTAGTTTATTGATTAATACTGCTTGCTTTCTAAGCAAGACCAAAATTCAAGGAAATTAACATGATTTCTGTTAAAATTGCAATATGTAATCTCTGATTCTTACAATAGTAAGGACCAAATTTTATGTAATCTTAAATCATATTAATTCAACAAATACTTGAAGGCTTACTTCATGTAGCACCCTGTACCAGTAACTTTATGTAAGTATATAAGTGTATTACTTAAAATCTGAAATTTAGTTAATGTTTAATTCTGTTTGAACTTTATTTTAAAATGTGGGAAATAGAGTACAGACTGCCTTTTCATATTCATTCATTATTAAAATTACTGAGCACCTATAGGTGCCTGACACTGAGCTGGAAACTTTAGGATACTCTTTGAAAATTTTAGAAAATAATAATTTGGATCAGAATTTAGTCTCAGCCTACCTGGAGTGCTGTCTACTTTGGAGTCTTCACCTAGGTATGTCAAAGTTTTAATTTTATGCCATATATATAGCAAAATTAAAAGCAACTAAACAGTCATTCTATTTATGAAAAGAATTAAAATATATCATCTGCTCATTGTATTTTATGCCCCAGCCTGAAGGATCAGGACTCCTTAGTATCCCCATTAAAATTGCCAGAGAAAATGTAGTTATTTCAAAAGACAAATACAATATCAATTTTTAATTTTGTCTTTAGAAATATATATTCAAAGATATTCATGTCTTATATTAAATGAAATATTTTAATGTGTTTTTTTACCCAAATTATTTAGTTGGAATCTATACATATTAATCATGTATATGACTAGAAAACTTGGAGAAAATAAATTTTGGAGAAATAATTTGTAATGGCTGTTTACATGTTTAATTGTGTATTTTAATGATACAAAATTTTGGCAAAGCTTACGAATTTTTTAAATAGATGACACAAAAGTGTAAAACATTTTTATGCTAAAAAGAAGTTATGCAACATGTAATTTTTAAATAAAGTTTGTTATTCACCTTTTTTTTTATTGAAGGATATATTTATATTCCAGCTCAAATGAAGGTTGAATGGTTTAGTCTGTGTGTATTGTTCCATGAAAAGAGAGGCTCAGCAACTCTAGCAAAAACACCAAAGCTACTGTTCTTATTTCACACAAACTCTTTTTGCAGTTAATTTGCTAAAAATGGAAAGACTCCTTGCTTATTGCTTCCTGAAGGAAAATCTTATTTATATAAGTTATTATGTATAGGCA
>NW_012150618.1:8678049-8678563 GCF_000956105.1 Propithecus coquereli | reverse complement strand
GGAATATAATATCAACACTTGCAAGTGGAGGTAGAGATATATTTCTGAAAGTTGACTAGTGAAATAGGTGAAAGAAAGTTGTCAGTTAGGAATTTCCAGAAGGGAAATGCCAAGAGATTTGTTTCTAAAGCTGATAGAATGAGAAATAGAAGACAGAAATTAGAAGAACTAATAAAAATTGGACAAGATAGGCCAAGAGAGAAAGGATAGTGTAAGTGAGCAAAATTCTTATATTTCACAGTAAAATGTTAACACATAATGTCTAGTATAGCTTATCAGTTAGGGTTAGGGAAGTAACAGAACAACAAAATATAGAAATAATTTGAAGTGTGGTGGGGAGGAGGGACAGGGCAGATGAGTTTACCAGTGATACACAGTTATTATTAATAAGTTCTGTCCTAATTTTTAAATCATATGCACATATTGCTCTGAAAGTAATAAAATATCCAACATGATCCCAGTCACATGGGTCGAGTGATATCATTTTAAGTATAGTATGAATTTTGTAAATTTT
>NW_012150618.1:8671564-8672499 GCF_000956105.1 Propithecus coquereli | reverse complement strand
GGCATATCTATGGTTTATATTAGTAATAAAAAAAATTGAAAAGAATGAAGGAAAATTTACCAAAATTCATATGGAACTGTAAAAAACCTTTGTGTTTCTACATAACCTTAAATATTTTCTTTAATCTTAAACTGAAGAATTTACCTAACAAAATACTTTTTATATTTTTATAAATATCTTAATTACACTTTTTCTTCCAGGGGATATCCGTCTAACCCCCGAGGACTTTGCTAGAGCTCAGAAATACTGCAAATATGCCGGCAGCGCTTTGCAGTACGAGGATGTAAGCACTGCTGTACAGAATCTGCAGAAGGCCCTCAAGTTACTGACGACAGGCAGAGAATGAAGCCTGCATACAGCAAGCAGTTCCATGTATTTTTGGTGTAAAAAACTAACAGTCCATTTGCCTGTCAACATCAGTTTTAAGGAAGACTTCAGTTCCATTGAATATAACAGTGCAACCTATGTATATCAGATTCCTATCGAAGCATTCATCGTCAGCCTCAACCAGTTTTCATTGTCCATTTGATGGATCCGGTCATCTCTGTGTACATAGGGCTGATGTTAGCAAGACCCTGAAAGTGCCCATTGAATCTTTACTTCAAAAAATGAAAACATACCTCTATAAAATGTATATTGGGAGTAAGCTTTATATCATAATTTGCATACAATTAGGGGAATTTTTTTTAATACTGTTTGGATGATCAGGCCATATTACTTTGCTTTAAATTTAACTCTAAATTTAAGTTCTAATAAAGATTGCCAGAATTTCTAGATTAGAGATATGTTTTTGTTTTCCTCAAGACATAAAAC
This sequence comes from Propithecus coquereli, assembly GCF_000956105.1. Taxonomy (NCBI): domain Eukaryota; kingdom Metazoa; phylum Chordata; class Mammalia; order Primates; family Indriidae; genus Propithecus; species Propithecus coquereli. Next base: position 8,671,686 of record NW_012150618.1, on the reverse strand, counting down.
AAATACGAACGTCCTAAACTGTTAGATGAATCTGAAAGACATTATGCTCAAAATTCAATTTATTTCATGTTAAATATAACTACATTTAAAGTTTAAATTTTTATGGAAGGAAATACAGTAAG
>NW_012150618.1:8658915-8670629 GCF_000956105.1 Propithecus coquereli | reverse complement strand
CTTTTACAAGATATATGAACATGTATAGGGTTCACCATTTGCATCTGGAAATCTAGTACTCTGATATAGTTCTCTAGAATGTTCTTATAATAGAAAAATGGCTAGGATGAGCTTTAGTGTTTTAAGAGGTAAATTTATAGATCAGCAGATTTTAATTCAAACCTTAACATGTCTGGATACGAAAAAGCAAACTCATCACCTTTTATTTCACACCCTACCTGTTGGCTCCCAATTGGGAGAGCACATGGAGGGAAGGGGACATCGAAGCCATGGAGTCCACTGGTGAGTGGGCTACGTGGTGTAACAGCCCTTACTCTGTAAAGCGTGACACCACTAGCCACCTCAGAGATTGTTGTGATATTAAATGAGATACAGTACATGGAGTGCTTAGCACATGGTAGCATTCCATAAATGTTCATTGTTGTTAATATTAATGCTATAATAATAGTGTAAATTGTTAACAATAATTTATTTCCCAAATATCAGGAAATCTCAGTTGTTTCTGTGGCCCAATGTTTAAAAATGCTTTCTTGCATGAGGGGACTGAACTATAATAATGTTTTTTAACTTTGTATTTGCATTTTTAATATAAAATCTAATGATAAAATTAGGAGACATTTTCTGATGTAACACTAGGATAAGACAATTTTCATTTATTCATTCAACATGTATTTATTGAACAACCACTATGTGCCTGGTATTGTTTTTTGCAAGAGGAAACAGCAGAAAACAAGAAGATCCCTGCGTCATAGTGTTTACATTCTAATGGAAAGGAAACAGACAAACTTAATAAAAGTATGTCATATATTGTACTCAACCCGTGGTTCTCAGGCCCTACCTCAGTCCTAGTCAATCGGAAACTCTAGGGCTAGGGCCTAGCATTCTGAGTTTTTTTAGGTGGTCCCTGAAGTTTATGTGGTTTAGCCCTACCCCAAACAGGAAGATTGAGAACCTAAGAGAAAAGATTTCTCTGAAGCAGTGGTTCTCAAAGGTGTGGTCCCTGGACCACCGACATCAGCATTACTTGGGAACTTGCTAGAAAGTTCTGGCAACTTTGGGAGCTTCTGTATTAAATAATGATAAATGCTGTGGAGAAAACTGGAGCGCACAATAGGAGATGCTTAGATGTGTGTAGACACATATTTAAAAGGCGAAAGATTCATACGATCTGAAGAGAAACCAGAGTATAGACAAGTGCATATTTAGGCTAGTCAGGATAGGCCTCCCTGAGGTAACATTTGAGCGAAGAAGGAAAGAGGGAGTAACTAGCCATGCAGATATGTGGGGAAAGAGCATTCCTAACAGGGAAGTGGGCAGAAATAGGGTCAGAGGGTATGAGTGGGAGGAAGCCTGGTGGGGGAGCCAGAAGGCATGGGAACATACAGACTTTTTATAAGGGACTTAACTTCTACTCTAAGATGGGGATCTACAGAAAGGTTTTGGGCAGAAGAGTAGGCTGATGTGACTTAACTTTTAAATGGATCATATCGACTCCTATGTTGAAATTAGACCATAGAGAGGATAAGGGTAGAAGCCAGGAGACCAGTGAAAAGAGTATTGCACTAATTAAGGTGAGGTATCATGATGACTTAGAGCCACAGGATTTCTGTAAACTGGGTATGAGGTATGAGCACAGGAGGAGTAAAGGTTGACTCCCAGGTTTTTAGCCTGAACGCCTGGAAGGAAGGAGTAGTCATTTATTGCAGTAGGGAAAGTTGCCAAATTCTTATAACATTTAGATTGAAGTACAATGTTCTCAAGGTCTTTTGACCATCCCAAGTAAAACTGATAACAGTGTTTTGTCAATGTGAGGGAAGGAAGAAAAAGTAAGATAAAGTTCTGTTTACAATGATTGCCACAGATATCTCACCAAATCACTGCTGAACTGGAGCTAGAAGGCAAGAAAACTTGCCATGGTTAGCATGGCCAAGGAAATTTACAGGCTTCACGATTACACCAAGAAAAGGACTCCAGTTATGTATGGGTCTTGAAAATAAATATCCTCAGGTGTTCGTAGAATTGTATATGATTTGCATTTCTAAAAATTTGAGATTTCTGTGTATGCGTTAGAAGATTGTATGCTCAGCTGGGCACGAGAGCTCACGCCTGTAATCCCAGCACTTTGGGAGGCCGAGGCAGGAGGATAGCTTGAGGAGAGCAGTTCAAGACCAACCTGAGCAACACAGCAAGTCCCTATCTCAACAAAAATTAAAATATTAGCCAGGCATTGTGGTGCATGCCTAGTAGTCCCGGCTACTCAGGAGACTGAGGCAGGAGGATCGCTTGAGCCCAGGAGTTGCAGGTTACTGTGAGTATGATCATGCCACTGTCCTCCAGCCTGGGCAACAGAGAGAGACCCTATCTCAAAAATAAATTTAAAAAGTAGATGGATGAATAAAATGTATTTTTTAGCAAACATCAAGAAAGGCAAAACAAAAGATGGAAGAGATACATTTGAGTCTAAATTTCTTCATGTATATTTATTCTGTCTGAAGCTGAACTTGTAGAACTGAAGTTGAATGTGTATATCTGAAGCTGAACCTGCAGATCCCAACTTCGTATCAGCTCCTGTCCTCTTACTGATCTTCACACACCTGCCCTGTGCCTTACATCTCTCAGACACCTACATATCAAAGTAAGGGATGGTTCACTGTAGGGAGGAAAGTGCTAGGGAGCAGACAGGACTGAACAGGGCTAGGAGGAGAGTGAGGTGAAGGAGGGAAATTGGAGGCAGGTTAAGGGGTGGAATGTTCTACCTAGAGTTTTAAAAGACAAAATTAAGGGTGCAACTCAATGTCAAGAACTTTCAGGAAATGTCACTACAATCCTTAGAGAATCACTGGTGGTTATTGTTGCTATGGCCCTCTGTTCAGTGGGTGCTTAGGGTAAGTTATCAAAATGATAGATTAATAGTTTTTGTAAGAAATTTGCTGAAAACTCCACAGCATTTTTTTTCTTTTGAGACAGGGTGTCCCTCTGTTGCCTGGGCTACTTGTGGGCTCAAATGATCCTCCTTCCTCAACCTCCTGAGTAGCTGGGACTACAGGTGCACACCACCACATCCAGTTAATTTTTCTTATTTTTTGTAGAGATGGGGGGGGGTCTCACTAAGTTGCCCAGGCTGGTCTTGAACTCCTGGCCTTAAGCAATCATCCCACCTCAGCCTCCCAAAGTGCCAGGATTACAGGTGTGAGCCACCTCACCTGGAGGAGCACAGCATGCTTGTATTAAAAAGTTTCTAAGGACCTCATCACCTAATCCGTCTTTCATCTGGGTGTGAAAGGATTTGGCTAGGATCAGAGATAGCATATCACTCCAAAGGAGTCTTGACAAGAGGGAATGTATCTTACTAGGGGTATATTTGATAAAATCACAATTTACCTTCTCAGTTTAGGCACTGAAATTATCAGACTACTTGGGGAAACTGAATAATCCTGGAAACTTGAATTCAGTCCTAATGAAGTGTTAAAAGCTTTAGTAATGTTGATGAAGGTGACCTAAACTCTTTGATTCACAAACTTAAAGATGGAAGGGACCTTAGAGATGATCTCAGCCAATCCTTCCATTTTACAAAGGATGGACTCGAGACCCAGGAGAAAGGCAATTACTGGCTGAGGATCACACAGCTGGTTAGTGGAAGAGAAAAAGCAAAAACACTTCTGACTCTCAGACCAAGGATCTTTTTACATACCATGTTCTGAAGACTACTTCAAAAAGACTTTGAGCTAACCAAGCACATTTTTTAAATTTGCCATTGTTGTTAAAATACGTAAGTCCAGTGGGGATCATGAATTGGTTAATTAGCCAATCACTTCATAAACATTGTCATTATTACCCAAAAATGCCCTCAAAACTCCACAAAAGAACAAAAGTGTTTATCACTTCTGCTGACAGAACTTCCAGTCTCAATGGGGCAGTAAGAAACATACAGATGAAATACCTAGCATCCCAAAGGAATGTACAATAAGATGACAAATTGAGAGGGAAAAGAACAAGAATTTAAGCTATCACTATGTCCTTAGAAATGTCCAGGAAAGCTTTGTGGAGAAAGCAGAGCTTGAAGATAGTTGGATTTTCCCAGCATTACGGAAACTCATTCATCTGCCATCTTTGTTTGGGCTTGCTGTGCAGGATAACTTGCATGACTCTTGCAAAGGGTCTGTACCCTTTTTGCCGCTGCCAGGGCAACATCGGAGTTTCATTTCTTGATGTCTCCTTATGTTAGGTCTATCTTGATGTTCCCTGGGCCTTGGTTCTCAGGGTCAAAGTGAGTACTGGTACCGAGTTGAGCCGATGACAGAGTGATCATAAAAGCCATCCCACACAGTTTATTACAGAAAAGAAATTATACAAAATGAAAGTAAAGAAGGAAGCTACCCCAAGTGAAAATACGTTCCAGAGAGAGGAACAGGTCAGTCTTCAAGAGTGGAGAAAGACGCTGAGGATACCCAGATAGTTTCCTTTTACTGGCTTGGTCTGTGAGAGAGCTTACAGGAGGTGTAGGATGGTACCAAATGATTATCAGGTGTTCTGCATTTTCCTGCAGCCCCTCCCCTGATGGGTCCCTGGCTTCTCCACCTCTAGAAACCACCCTCCTGGCCCACACCCACTACCCAATTTGATCCCTGACACTCAGAGCAGAGGTTCTTAATCTGGAAAAGGTTCTGTGATCTTGGATGGGGAAAAGAAATACATCTTGACTTTTTTGATCTCTAGCTAAAATTTAGCACTTCTTACAATTACAAATATTAACAACAAACCACAGTAATAGTCGCAATTTCTGTGACTCTATCGCCAACCAAAATTAATTACAGATATTTTCATACCTCATTACAGATGTCACAGTTGTTACTGATATATTGAAAAATCATTTATGCTCACCACTATTTCAAATGTATGGACGTTGTTAGACCCATTCTAGATTTTGTTATTTAATGTGTTAAACACAAACGTATGTTATTATATCACAATTTTTTAAATATATTTTTATTACTGATTTCCACATAATTATTTAATTCATAATTCTAGTAGGTAGAATAATGGCCCCCAAAGAAGCCCACACCCTAATTCCCAGCACCTGCGAATGTATCTTACCCAGGACAAAAGGGGCTTTGCAAATGTGATTAAAGTTAAGAAAGCTGGGGGGTGGGGATTAGCCTGCACTGTTCAGGGCTCAGTCTAATAACACGTGTTCTTAAAAGCAAAGAACCTTTCCCAGCTGTGGTCAGAGAGGGGGCTGCGCAAAGGACTCTGCCTTTGCAGGCTTTGAAGATGGAAAAGGGGGACCCTGAGCCAAGGAATGTGGGTGGCCTCTAGAAGCTGGAAAAAGCCAAGAAACGCATTTCTTTAGATCTTCCAAAAAGGAATGGAGCCTTGTCAACACCTTAATTTTAGCCCAGTGAGACCTCTATCAGATTTCTGACCTCCAGAACTAATTGTGATAAATAAAATTGCATTGTCTAACTCACTAAGTTTGTAGCAATTTGGTACAGCAGCAATAGGAAACTAGTATGCTATTCATTCTATTTTATGCATTTAAAAATATCATTCTGAGAAACTCCACCAGACAAAGGTGTTCAGGTACAAAATAATTTAAAAATCCCTGTCTGGCAGTGTCTACAGCTACAGTTAAAAAGAAAACCCTATGTAGTTTGACATTGACACCAATCATTCTCTAGTGGGACACAAAAGGAAAAACTATGTACTTTTTTTTTCACAGTTATCCAAATGTTCCAGCAAAATTTTTTGTAGCAAAATCACAAGGATAATTCTCACTCAAGCTTGGCTTTTCCGTTGACTTTCTTTCCCAGTGGTTCTTGTTTTTTCTGGCTTCCACCATTTCTAAATTTGGATTACATTCATATAGGCAATTCATTCACGCAGGAATGAGAGCCAAAGGAAGAGTGATTTTAATCCTTTTAATCAATATTATTATTTTATGAGCTTTCAAATGAACCCAGCAGCTACTAAAATATGCTAGGGAAATTTTGTAGGAAAATGAAAACCCAGTAAAGAGGACATATGCCAAAGAAATTGTATTCCCCATATCACCTCAATGGTAATAGGGTTTCTGGAAATTTCTTGACTGGAATTTTTGAGATCAATTCCTCATCCGGTTATAATATGGTCATGCCAAAGTAATTTTTAAAATAGTTTCCATTTTCCTACCTATTAAATGTAAATAACACTTTTGAAGTATTTGACTAATTAAAATTGGTAGTGATATTTGAGTTTTGTAAAGTTCTAGGGAAATGCCTTACTGTGATTTTTTTTGAGATACGGTCTCACGTTGTCACCCAGGGTGGAGTGCAGTGGCACCATCCTAGCTCACTGCAGCCCGAATTCCTGAGCTCAAGTGATCCTCCCACCTTAGCCTCTCAAGTAGCTGTGAATATAGGTATGAGCCACCACACTCAGCTAATTTTTAAAAGTTTTGTAGAGAGGAGGTCTTGCCATGTTGCCCAGTCTGATCTCTTACTCCTGGCCTCAAGCAATCCTCCTGCCTCATCCTTCTAAAATGCTAGGATTACAGGCATGAGCCACACTGCACCCAGCTACTTTATAGAATTGAAAGGTGCGTTCTTATCTATTATTTTGGAACCTATCAGGAAAACAAAAAAATCTTTTGTAATCTATTATAAAAGAGATGTTTCTTTTCTTAGGAGCAGCCACAACTGTGAAGTAACCAAACTTGAATCTGTCTTTGTCAGCAGCAGCTCAGTCTGTCTGCTGTCAGGCATAATTTGCAGGACACTTACCAGCCCAACGTCCACATCCTCTGGTAGCAAGCAATTTTTTTAAAAGTGTGCATTTGGAGCTTAAGAAAATAAAAAAATTAAAACTGCTAATGGAAACATTATAAAATTCTAAATTATTGATCAATTTGGTTTGAAAGTAAGCATGAAGGAATATAATCAGTCTTTCCCAGGACTAGCTCCTCCGGGTAATGAGAGACAGATGTGCTAGAGATGTCTGTCTCTCATCCAGTCATCCAGGTCAAGAACATACAGTGTATAATAAAGTATGATATCTGGACCTTAGACAAAACTCACTGCCAAAACTAGAATGTTGCCAGCTTTCCACTGTGCAAGGTCTAATTTAGTTGATAAATCTGCTTTCCATACTTCATAAACCTCAATGTGTTTTCAGGAATTCAAAACTAATATTTCTCATTACTTAGGATGCATAGTTCTTCTGGCCTCAAGTACTTAAAGTTGTGTCAAATGACATCTGTTTTTGCATGGGAGATTTTCAGAATGTCTTGCAGAGAGTTTTCTAATAGAGTTTTGATAGGCGTGCTCCCTTTCTATAGTACATCTTTATGTATTAATTTGTGTAAGGTTTTACATCAGGTAATAATGCCTCATGTATTTCTATGTCCTGATTCTTCTCATTTAGAAATATCTATTATATATTCTTGCATATCAACACTATAAAACTGTATCATCTATTTTTATGCAATGTAGTATTCAGTTTTTTGTATATGCCATAATTTAATTAATCTCTTCCCTTTCTGTTATTATTGACATTTCTTGTCAATAACAAAGGCTATTTGTCAATATCAAAACATATTTGTGAATATAGCCTTTGGCAGTTGTGTGGTTATTATTTTTTGGCACAAATTTATATAGGTGACATTGCTGAAGAACTTACAAATTTTATAATTTCAAATATATGGTCCATCTGCTCCCCAGAAAGGTTATATCACGTCAGAGTCCTACCAATGGCACGTGACAGAGCTTCTCCCAATGCCTTGGGCACTGCAGCACTTGGTATTATTTATATTTTCACCTTTGCAATATGTCAGGTGAAGTACATCTCCTTTCTAACTGGCATTTCTATTATTATTAGTGAAGCTCTTTTTAGTTCTTTTGGATCCATTTGTCTTTCAAGTCTTCTGAATTCTCTGTTATTGTTCATTGCCAATTGTTCTATGTGGATTTAGTTTTATTACATTAATTTGCACACTCTCTCTGCATAGGGAAATCGATTATTTGTTGGTTATACATACTGCAAATGTACCTCCAGTTCATATTTTATGTTTTTATATGTACGTTTTAAGGAAGAAATTTAAATTTTAGAAGAGTCAAATTTGATTTTTATTTTCCTTTTATTGTTGCTAGGTTAATGACATCCCTAGAAAGCCTTCCCTAAGTGATATTCATAAAAAATATTACTACAACAGTTTTTTATATTTGATGTTTTTAATATTTGAACTTAGTTGACTGCCAAAATCAGAACAAAGTAAGAGACCTCGGAGATCATTCTTCCCATTGCTTCAGCAATGAACGTCTGTGAGAAGAGAGATTAAGGCTAATGGCTAGTTTATTAAACTGGACTTTCAGAACCACGGCGGGGCTGGGAATGTTCGTGCAGTTTGCTGTTATTTACGTAAGGATGAACACCCAGTTTAACTTATTATTTTCTTTGAACTGGTTGAGCGTTTATTTACAAAATAAAATACACATTCTGTATTATTCTAATGCCATGTGTTTAATAAGAATGATGTTAATAATGAACCTATCATCTATACTGTATTATGTATATAAAACATAGGTAAATTTGATCTATGCAAAATGGTTAAATTAGGCATACCTCATTAACTTATATTCTCAGGTGGATAATGTTCTCTCTTTTAATTATGAAATGCAATTAAAGTCAAACTAAGCAATGAGGAAACTTTTTTTAAAAACATCTTTAAAAGGACATCTTCTAATAAAATATTGTCCATAATGGTATAATTTTACTAATTTTAATTGACTATTCTGGACTTTAACAGCTAAAACAAATCAAAGAATTAAGAGAATATTACTTCTCTGAATATACTAAATAAAAACAAAGTGTCACCTTGCCACAATGCCATGGTGTAAAGAACACTGTGCTTCCTAATCCAGGCTCTGCCACCGTGAGCCACATGACATTAGCTCCCTGTGTTTCTGTTTTTTGGGGACCCACAAGATCCAGTTAGATCTCCTGCTTTTCTTATTACATATTTGTGAAATAAATCTTCCTCTCTCCCTCTTTTCAATGGTCAGTACAAAGTATCCTGGATCAAAGAACTATAGGAAAACAATGGTGGTTTCCACAGTATCTAGTACATAGTAAGCCCCTGCTATGTGACAGGATCTCCACAAAACACACGATGTTCTCTCTCTCATAATCTCACAACTCTATAAGGTCCATGTTGGTTTCTATTTCCATCAAAGGATGTCAGAACCAAAGAGGCTGAGTAACTTTCCAAATCCATACAGCTAGCAAGGATGTGATGTAGAGTTTAAACCATATCTCTGTGACTTCAAAGTCTGAACTTCACCGTTATGCCACTCTGTGTCCTTGTCACTTGGTGTGATCAATATTTCCTGGACAGTGAGGGCATGGCATGGTCATCATTCTCAGCAACAACTCTGGTTCTTCTAAGACGTAAGATCATAAGATTGAAATTTCTCTGAAAAGTTGCTCCTGCTTAAATATTTTGTGTTTTAATGTGTGTGTGTGTTGTACCTGGGGTGAATTTTTTAAAGTGTTTTTCTGATTATAAAAATATATCTTTTTATTTTAAAAAATTAATAAAATGTAGGGGAAAAGTATATAAAAAGTAAGGCTCACCCGTAACCCCACTACTCTGAGAAATTCCCTGGTGACATCGTTGTCCACTCTTCTCAGACTTAGAGGAGGAAGGGCAGACTGCAGCCAGACCACAGTCCTCAAAGGACGGGGAGGCGCTTGGGGGCAGGGAGACAGCACGTGGCTGCTGCGGCGTCTGAGGGTTTGCAAAGAACAGCCCTGTTTCCCGGGAAACTCTGATAGTTCCCACCTCATCCCATCCATGCACCTCCTTTAGAACCCTCTGCGTAAGGAGACAGATTGCTGAGGATGTCTGTTACATTTATATGCTATTTCTGAGTAGAAACAAGATGCCAAAACTTGTTGGTCTAACCTGCTTTTCTCTAGTAAAATTCCTCTTGTCCACACCAGTTTGTCTTTTGTCCCTCCACTCTCTGGTTCCATAACGCTGTGAATACACATGTATGTTTTTGTTTGTTTTGTTTTCTTTTATTTGTTTGTTTTTGAGACAATGTCTCACTCTATTGCCCAGGCTGGAGGGCAGTTGCATCATCATAGCTGACTGCAACCTCAAACTCCTGGGCTCAAGAGATCCTCCTACCTCAGCCTCCCAAGTAGCTGGGATTACAGGTGCACACCACTACACCTGGCTAATTTTCCTATTTTTTGTGGAGATGGGGGTCTCACCATGTTGCCCAGGCTGGTCTTGAACTCCTGATCTCAAGCGATCCTCCTTCCACACACACCCAAAGTGCTAGGATTATAGGCATGAGCCACTGCACCTGGCCTAAGCCTACCTTGTTTTATTGCACTTTATTGCATGTCACAAATACGGCATTTTTTACAAATTGAAGGTTTGTGGCAACCCTGAGTCAAGCAAGTCTATCTGCGCCATTGTTCCAACAGCACGTGCTCACTTCATGTCTTTGTATCACATTTAAGTAATTCTTGAAATATTTCAAACTTTTTCATTATTATTGTGTCTTTTATAGTGATCTGTGAACAGTGATCTTTTATGTTACTAATGTAATTGTTCTGGGACGGCACAAACCATGCATATGTAACACAGCAAACTTAATAAACGTGTGTGTTCTGACCGCTCCATCAACTGGCTGTTCCCCATCTCTCTCTCTCCTCAGGCCTCCCTACTCCCTGAGACACAAGAATATTGAAATTAGGCCAGTTAATAACCCTACAATGGCCTCTAAGTGCTCAAGTGAAAGAAAGAGTCACATGCCTCTTACTTTAAATCAAAAGCTAGAAATGATTAAGATAAGTGAGGAAGGCATGTTGAAAGCCGAGTTAAGTCAACAGCTAGGCCTCTTGTGCCAAACATTTAGCCAAGTTGTGAATGCCAAGAAAAAGTTCTTGAAGGAAATTAAAAGTGCCACTCCAGTAAACACATAAATGATAAGAAAGTAAAACAGCTTATTGCTAACATGGAGAAAGTTTTGGTGGTCTAGATAGAAGATCAAACCAGCCACATTTGCCTTAACCAAAGATGAATTTGGAGCAAGGCCCTAAGTCTCTTTGATTCTGTGAAGGCTGAGAGAGGTGAGGAAGCTGCAGAAGAAAAGTTGGAAGCTAGTATAGGTTGGTTCATAAAGTTTAAGGAAAGAAGCTGTCTCCATACCATAAAAGTGAACAGTGAAGCAGCAAGGGCTGATGTGCAAGCTACAGCAAGTTACCCAGAAGATCTAGGTAAGATCATTGATAAAGATGGCCATACGAAACAACAGATTTTCAAAGTAAATGAAACAGCTTTGTACTGTATCGGGAGAAGATGTCATCTAAGACTTTCATAGCTATTGAGGGGAAGTCAAGACCTGGCTTCAAAACTTCAAAGGGCAGGCTAACTCTCTCATTAGGGACTAATGCAGCTGGCGACTAGATTGAAGCCAATGCTCATCTACCATCTCCAAAATCCTAAGGCCTTTAAAAATTACACTAAATCTACTCTGCCTGTGTTCTATAAAAGGAGCAACAAAGCCTGGATGACAGCACATCTGTTTATAGCATGGTTTAGCGAATATTTTAAGCCCACTGTTGAAATCTACTGCTCCAAAAAAAAAAAAAAAATTTCTTTCAAAAGATTACTGCTCTTTGACAATGTGCCTGGTCACTGAAGAGCTCTGATGGAGTGGCACAAG
>NW_012150618.1:8657328-8658865 GCF_000956105.1 Propithecus coquereli | reverse complement strand
GGTGAGGAAGCTGCAGAAGAAAAGTTGGAAGCTAGTATAGGTTGGTTCATAAGGTTTAAGGAAAGAAGCTGTCTCCATACCATAAAAGTGAACAGGGAAGCAGCAAGGGCTGATGTGCAAGCTACAGCAAGTTACCCAGAAGATCTAGGTAAGATCATTGATGAAGATGGCCATACGAAACAACAGATTTTCAAAGTAAATGAAACAGCTTTGTACTGTATCCGGAGAAGATGTCATCTAAGACTTTCATAGCTATTGAGGAGAACTCAACGCCTGGCTTCAAAACTTCAAAGGGCAGGCTAACTCTCTCATTAGGGACTAATGCAGCTGGCGACTAGATTGAAGCCAATACTCATCTACCATCTCCAAAATACTAAGGCCTTTAAAAATTATACTAAATCTACTCTGCCTGTGTTCTATAAAAGGAGCAACAAAGCCTGGATGACAGCTCATCTGTTTATAGCATGGTTTAGCGAATATTTTAAGCCCACTGTTGAAATCTACTGCTCCAAAAAAAAAAAATTTCTTTCAAAAGATTACTGCTCTTTGACAAAGTGCCTGGTCACTGAAGAGCTCTGATGGAGTGGCACAAGGAGATTAATGTTTTTCTTATGCTGCTAACATAACATCCATTCTGCAGCCCATAGATCAAAGAGTAATTTTGACTTTCAAGTCTTATTATTTAAGAAATACAGTTGAGCCTTGAACAATATGGGTTTGAACTGCACAGGTTCACTTATGTGTGGATTTTCTTTTGCCTCTGCCACCCCTGAGACAGTAAGACCAACTCTTCCTCTTCCTCCTCCTCCTCCTCAACCTACTTAACATGAAGATGGCAAGGATGAAGACCTTTATGATGAGTCACTCCCACTTAATAAAGCATAGATATATTTTCTCTTCCCTATGATTTTCTTAACAACATTTTCTTTTCTCTAGCTTACTCTATTATAAGAATATAATGTATAATACATATAACATTCAAAATGTGTGTTAGTCAACTGTTTCTGTTATCTGTAAGGCTTCCTGTCAACAGCAGGCTATTAGTAGTTAAGCTTTGGGGAAATCAAAAGTTATATTCAGATATTTGACTGTGTAGGGGGTCAGTACCTCTAACACCTGTGTTGTTCAAGGGCCGACTGTATATTTTGTAAGGCTATAGCTGCCAAAGATAGTAATTCCTCTGATGGATCTGGGCAAAGTAAAGTGAAAAACCTTCTGGAAAGGATCCACCATTATAGATGCCATGAAGAACATTCATGATTCATGGGAGAAGGTCAAAATATCAACATTAGCAGGAGTCTGAAGAAGTTGATTCCAACCCTCGTGGATGACTTTGAGGAGGCCAAGACTTCAGTGGAAGAAGTAACTACAGAAATGGTGGTAACAGCAAGAGAACTAGCATTAGAAGTGGAGCCTGAAGATGTGACTGAATTGCCGTAATCTCATGATAAAACTTGAACAGATATAGAGCTGCTTCTTATGGATGAGCAAAGAAAGTAATTTCTTGAGATGGCATCTACTCCTGGTAAAGATGCTG
>NW_012150618.1:8640014-8657278 GCF_000956105.1 Propithecus coquereli | reverse complement strand
TCTCTAGCTTACTCTATTATAAGAATATAATGTATAATACATATAACATTCAAAATGTGTGTTAGTCAACTGTTTCTGTTATCTGTAAGGCTTCCAGTCAACAGCAGGCTATTAGAGTTAAGCTTTGGGGAAATCAAAAGTTATACTCAGATATTTGACTGTGTAGGGGGTCAGTACCTCTAACCCCTGTGTTGTTCAAGGGCCGACCATATATTTTGTAAGGCTATAGCTGCCAAAGATAGTAATTCCTCTGATGGATCTGGGCAAAGTAAAGTGAAAAACCTTCTGGAAAGGATCCACCATTCTAGATGCCATGAAGAGCATTCATGATTCATGGGAGAAGGTCAAAATATCAACATTAGCAGGAGTCTGAAGAAGTTGATTCCAACCCTCGTGGATGACTTTGAGGAGGTCAAGACTTCAGTGGAAGAAGTAACTACAGAAATGCTGGTAACAGCAAGAGAACTACCATTAGAAGTGGAGCCTGAAGATGTGACTGAATTGCCGCAATTTCATGATAAAACTTGAACAGATATAGAGCTGCTTCTTATGGATGAGCAAAGAAAGTAATTTCTTGAGATGGCATCTACTCCTGGTAAAGATGCTGTGAACATTGTTGAAATGCAACAAAGGGATTTACAATATTACGTAAACTTTGTTGATAAAGCAGCTGCAGGGTTTGAGAGGATTGACTTCAATTTTCAAAGAAATTCTACTGTAGGTCAAATGGGATCAAACAGCATCACATGCTGCAGAGAAATTTTTCATAAAAGGCAGGGTCAATGGATGCAGCAGACTTCATTGTTGTCTTATTTTTAGAAATTGCCACAGCCACCCCAACTTTCAGCAACCACCACCCTGGTCAGTCAGTGACCATCAACAAATGTTGAGGCAAGACCTCCGCCAGCAAAAAGATTACAACTCACTGAAGGCTCAGATGATCATTACCTAAAGTATTTTTAGATTAAGATATGGAAATTTTTTAGACATAATGCTATTGCACACATAATAGACTGAGTATAGTGTAAACATAACTTTTATCTGCACTAGGAGACCAAAAATTTCATGTGACTTTTGTTTTATTGCAGTGGTCTGGAACTGAACCCCCAATATCTCTGAGGTATGTCTGTAGATGGAAATCATCAAAGCCGTAACCCCCTTGTACATTGCTGTCCTATCTCCTCCCCATGAGGCCTCCTGCCATCCTCATCTGCCCACTGCATGAATTTGGAGCTTGACCCCCCAGTAATGTCTGATGACTACTTTCCACTGTGTGTTTGGGACTTGAGATCTCTGATATGACATACAAGGAGAAGAACCCACATGAAGAAGGATATAGTATTCTGGTGGCCTCAAGAAGTAGTATTTGCTGAACAGAGGAAGAGAGGTCTACTTTTCCAATTAGTTCAGACTTTTGCTTACCATTTATTGTCAGATGCCTGTCCTCTCTACAAAGGCAAGGATTTTGTCTATCTGTTTCCTTCACTACTGTATCCCTAGGGTCTAAATTGCTGCCTTACACATTGTAAGTACTCAGTACACGCTGAGTGAACTATTTAGATTTTCCAAAAGACCCACCAGGGACCCTAGAAAGGATCCTCCTCTACCAGCCATTAAAAGTGGGGTCCCTCTCACCCTGGGCTCTCGTCTAACTTTCTATCTATCTCATCTGCCAGCCATGCTCTGATGAACCATCTATCTACCTGCTGATGACTTCCAATTTTATTACTCAAGTCCAGCTCTTTCCTCTGTATTCCAGACTTACTTGACATTTCTGTTGGGATGACTGTAAAGGTATACAAATTTAACGTTTCGAAAAACATTCTCTTACACTGTGTCCACCAGTGAATGTCTCAGGGAATGGCCACACCATCTACCCAGTTCATTCAACTGTATAATCTGGGAATCATAGTTGGTGCCTGCTTTCTCTTATCCCCAACATCCAGTCCATTAAACCAGTAAACACATGCTTATGTGCATAAACCAACCTCTAATTATGTATTTTGGAGGTCTGATAAATGTTAATAATGATTCCTTATGGGGAAAATTAAATAATAAAAATACAGTCCCTGACATCCAATCACCAAAATAAAATCAGGCCCTGTAAATTGTTGGCCATGTTGCCATGGACGAGTTACTGAAAATCCATAAAGCTTCCTTTTCCTTATCCATAAAGTGGGAGAAATACTGTAGCTACTGAATGAAGTTTGCTTGAATAAAAGCTATTCGTGAAGCACTCCAATAACGTCTAGTGTAGAGTCAATTTTAAATGGAAGTGTTTCAGCCTATACCTACGATGATTCATGCAGGTGAGCCTATAAACCTTTTCCATATTTGGACAGTAAAATTGATGACAGATTAATAAATGGTGCAAAGAGTCTTAATCAATGAATGGGGAAAGAGTGCTGTATCTTCTGAATCTGCTTCTTAGTGAGAACCAAAAGCACAGCAATGACTATTAGTGGAAAAGCTACACCTAAAATCTGTTCCCCCTTATTCAAGGTATCCAGATCTGTAGCATCTTAAGGAGAAGTTAAACTATGAAGGGATATCTGACTAAAGTGGGAGGAATAATTTGGGAAGGAGAGTTTTTTTAAATAGAGTAGATGAATACATCTCACATGTTTTCCTCAAGAAGTCAAAGAAGAACAAATGGATACCTGCCAAGTGTTCTGGAGTAAAGCAGAAATATATGACATAGCTCTGAAATCATGAGGAATAACTTATGATTCATACAAATGTTATGTTCTTTGTCTTATTTTTTATATCTGTTATTTTCAAATGTCCTTAAAGTCACAATGACAAGGTGCACTATGTGTGTTTGAAAGCTTTCTACCACACCACTATTTATCAGTTAAGCACAAGGAGAACAGGGGTTTGTCTACACTCTATGGACATGAGGGAATTATCTCCAAGGGATAAATTAATGCAGGAAGGGAAAGAACATATCACCTTGAACAGCATTCAAATAGTTAGTTGTAATGATAATTTTTCCCTCAAGCTCTATGAAGTTAAAGTGATATTGATGAGCCACTACTTAAATAATCCTTTGGGAAAATTGTTAGCTATCTGCTTTAAGATTTTTATTCAAGGGAACCAGAAACAACCCTGATTGTAGGAAACTAGTCACATAATGAAAAGAATGAGGATTTTTGCATTCAATGTATTCTAAAACTGAGTCTACCATTTCCCCTTTGAAGGAAAGTTATTTCAATGCTCTGAGCCCTGATTTTTTCATCTACAAGTGGGAATAACAATGAAGAGTTGTTTAAAGGATCAGAAATAATGGGTATAAAATGCCTAGCTCGGTTACTGCATAGAATAGATGCCCAGTGTAATATAATTATATTTCATGAGGTTTTATTCATTCATTTATATTTTCACTTGCTCATTTTGGTAGAACAGTGTGTTGCTAAGACAAGGTAAAAAGTAATAGTCTGATTACTATTATTGACACACATTGTATTGATGTCTATCTACACGCAGAGATTTCTCTAGATATAAGGATAGATCACAGTGTGCACTGGCCACCAAATAGCCCAGAGCAGTTTGAACAACTTGTTTACCTATAAAACAATGAGGCTACAGTTCCATTAGAGTGAGTGTGCATATAGATCTATCCACAAATAGTTACTGAGTTTTCATTATGCAAAAAAGCATCATACTAGCTATAGAATGCAAAGGGCTAGCATACAATCGAAGGATAAATTATAAAAGGGCAAAAATCGCTGTTCCTAACTTGTAACAAGCTCACCTCTAAGGGGGATAAAACAATAAGCATGCAGGAAACATCAGGGTATTTGTTCTTTAAAAAACTGAATGAATGTAGGCTCTAGGAATACACATCCTCAAAGCTTATGAACATATGAAATGTTAACATAAATGGAATATTTGCTGGATACAGGAAGCCCTACAGTAAAATTCAGCCCCAACATTTCTATGTAGGCGGAGCTAGGGCCTTCTGGTTGGAAGAGGGTCCAGAGAGACTTGCCTTTGTTAATGTGTATATGGATGTTATTTGGGGTGGCCTTGGTAGTGGTGGAGGAGATTATGGAGAATGTTTAACTACCACCACTATCCACTGCTCCTACCCGGTGACTCCTTAGCAATGCCTTTGGAATCTGGATTTTAGAATTGGTTTTATCCTTATGTTTGGAGTCTAGAGATAAAGTTTGTTCTTTGAATGTATATCAAGTACCTTATAGCTATTATACCAAATGCCAGGCAAAGACACAATATCTTTTCCCAAGGGGCGTGAGGTCTAGTTTACAGGATAGAGATCTGAAAACAAGTATGTACAGTGTGCGATAAGCGTCCATGTGGACTTATTTCTTTCTAAGATGCTATAAATGGGGTGGAAATCAGGTTTCCATCCACAATAGGGAAGGTAATTTTCACAGAGTTGGGGTTGTTGAAAATAAATCCTGAAGGAAATCTTTCTCCAAGGTATACTTTCTACAAAATAAAAAGTTTATTTTCAAAACTCATGTTCCTTGTAAATATTATTTTCATTAGTAAATTCAAAAAATGACTCAAAATACAAAAGATTTACACATAACTCTCCTGAGGAACTCACAGATTGAAAAAAAAAAGTTCACTAGTGCCTTAGCTTTACATTGGAAGAAAAAGAAAAAAACTTTGGCTGCCATAGCTAATGTAGTTAATCAGGACCCAATGAAAGCTAAACCTTATTTTGTAAAATGTTAAAAATATTGAGTAATTACCATAAGGCATTTACGTCTCAGGTTTATTCAATACCAGATCAGCTACCCCTCAGATCATGCACTGTAATAAATAGACATGTAGGGCCCAGATAGCCCAGGCTGCTCACTTTACTGATGAGGAAGCCAAGCCAAAGAGATGAACAGTCTCCGCTGACATCGTGCAGTTTGAAGAGAAATGCACGTAAGGGTGGAATACAGCTCTCCACACTCCCCTCCACTGCCTTCTGCACCGCACCTGTTTTCTTTCTTGCTGATGTTATTCGTGTGTAGAGTTCCCAAGGACCTCTCTCTCAGTGTGTGAGGATAGTTAGCTCTGTACTCTCTGCATCCTATTATTTTTCTCAAGTACCTCTGAACTTCAATAAAGGTCATTCAAGAAATAGTCCCCCACAAGACAAAACCCATCTATAATATAAAAACATACTGTCATTTCTGTACGGCAGAAATCCTCTTATTCCATAGGATATTAGGGAATGCAGGTATGTAATAACAGTAACAAATAATTCATTGCAAAGCCAAGATAACATGTGACAGAGTTTAATGAGGGGACAGGCACATCAACTGTGGCAGTGGCTAAGAGTTGATAGTCGTGTCAGCTCAAGAGTATGCTCCAGTTTCTATCAATTGGCAGGGGCACATGACTTATAAATAATAAGAAGTAATGATTAACTTTTTAGTTACCAAATTCAAAAGTTTCTTTAGATTTTTTGATCATTTTTGTTCATTTATTTGGTTTTTTGTAGCATTTTACATCACTGATTGTCCTTCCCCTTTTGAAACCATTTTCCCTTTGCTTCCGGGACACTGCTCATTATAAATCTTCCTCTTCCTCACGGACTGCTCCCTGCCCCTCTCTCCTTTGGGCTCCTCATCTTCTAGATACCCGCTGAATATTCTTTTCTATGAGGCTGATTTTTCCTTCTCTCTCTCTCTCTCTTTCTCTCTCTCTCTCTCCCCTTCTCCTTCTCTACCCTGATTTTTCTGTGGAGCTACAATTTTGTATTTTCAGCACCCACAGAGAGTTCCCACTATGTATTTCTAAGGCTTCTCAAACTGTGAGTGCCAAAAATGAACTCATTTCATGTACAAATTCCACCCTCAAGGGAGTGGAGCATAATTTGCCATTCCTTAAGTGCGGGCTGTGCTTAGTGACTTCTCTCCAAAGAGTACAGTACAGAAAAGGAGGGGAGAGTCACATTACATGGAGAAATCTGACAAACACTGCCTCAGCCAGGTGATCCAGGTTAACATCAATAATGTCAAGTCAAGTAGATCACATGTATCCTTTAATATCATGCAACAGACATGGTATTTTTCCTCTGTGATCTTCCTCTTAAAACCCAGAACCTAGACTACTCCTGGGAAAAATGTGAGATAAATCCCAAATGAAGGACATTCTGCAAAATGCCTAACCAGTACTCTTCAAAACTGCCAAGGTCATCAAAACCAAGGAAACTCAGAGAAACTGTCACAACCAAGAGGAGCCAAAGGGGACATGACAACTAAGTGTAAAATGCTATCCTGGATGGGATGTCATAATGCAAAATAAGAAAATATGAGTGAAGTATGGACTTTAGTTAATAATAATGTATCAATATTGGTTTATTAATTGTAATAAATGTACTACACTAATATATAAAGTTAATAATGGGGAAAATGGGTGTAGGGTATAAGGAAACTTTCTATACTGTCTTTATAATTGTTCTGTAAATCTAAAACTATTCTAAAATAAAAATTTTATTTAAAAAAATGAATTCATAATTTTACCTTCCAAACCTTTTTTCTCCTCCTACATTCCCTACTTTTGTCAATGTAATAATGGTGGGACAAGTAGAACTTTGCCCAGGTATGCACATTGGTAAGGCTTGCAGGTTTTAGTGAATGATGTTTTATTAATTTTGAAATTTCATACCTAAGTTTAACACTTACATATCAAGAAAAAATAGTTAAAATAAGAAGCTTCCAAATAGCCTTTATATTTAATGACAAATATCTAGGCACCACACCATGAAATACAAATCTGTAGTGCACACCATGAAATACAAATCTCTAGTGGAGAAGTCAAAGTGGACCCACTATGCCCACTATGATTCTGATTCATAAAACTGTAAATTTATTTCTCTATAACTCAACCAAACAGCCTCACAAAGACCACTTCACAGGGCTTCTGCCTTTTTTGCTTACCATCTTAAATGTATTAGTCTTCCCGTTTAAATCCTAGATCCATCTCCCTGGTTAAATAAGTGCCTATTGAATACATACTCAGTCTCCACATTTTTCTTTTTCTTTCTACTTGTCTTACCAGAGTTAATGTCTCATGTGACCCAATGCCCATAGGTGTAGGCATGAAGTAGCACCTAGTCGGCCACGCTTCGCCCCCGCCCCTGTCCTAGTAGCCTCTGTTGTGTCCTGCATGGATCCAGTTGATTGCTGACACCCTGAGCTGGTATTCACACCTTGAGGTACATCTGGACCTGTCTTGTTCTCTCGGGTTCCATGATTTTCCTCTGCTGATTTATCAGCAGTGGCCTCTGGTGCCGATATTCTCCTCACTCTTCAGCCTCAATTTCCTGATCTCTGGCCTCCTCTAGTTCTCATGCCATATCCACCTTGCTTCCAGGACTTGCAGAAAGTTCTGGATCTCTTGCACTCCACATATGGTCCCTGGAAACCAGGAATAGTATGTCAGATACAAACACCTAAACCCCTTTCTTAACATTAATAATTACTATTCCATTCACTGCTGCACTCCCAGGGTGCCATGTTGCTCTAAAATTATGCTGAATACAGGACTTCTCAAAGGGGCCATGCCATAGGCAATAAGGGGAAAATCCTCTGGTTTGAGGACTAGCCCAAAACTATTGGGGTTTTTCTATCACTGTGCCTGTCACCAATCTCTGTCTCTCTTTACCTCGGCAGGGTGACAAGGGAGCATGGACCAGATTCCCCAAACTGTTCTAACTCTTGTTCTTTGCTTCATACTTCCTTGTGCTCAGTCGTGCTCCCTTTCTCCTCCCTCCCCAGACTCTTCCCCTCAGACAGAGAAAGGACTTTTATTTCCTTCACCTACCTCATAGGAACTGCCCTCATGTCACAGCCACACCCTTCCTTACTCTGTAGTTATATTAAAACTTCATGCTACAGTCTTCTGTGCATGTCTAAGTATTCAAAGCCTAGATTTCAAAATCCTAGGAAAATCCTTTCGGCTCCCATTAAGCAAGCCTCTTACAAATCAAAAATCTTCTTTTCAGAGCATCATCTCACCATGGACTTCAAAAACCTCTATACTGAAATTCAAAGCAAAACACTGATTTCTTTTGATTTCTTTGGTCTACAGAGTGTCTGCTCTCTGCTGCCTTTGTCATTAAGATCAGGTTTAGGTCTTAGTCTTCATGATAGAAGGGCTACCAGGGACTCAGTTACTGAGAGAAAAAATAGAACAGGTTACACTTAAGATATCATCCCAGATAAATGTCTTTACTCTGCTTGGCTCAGATTCTAGCAACGCAGGCCATGGCTCCGGATGGAACTCCCACTCGCCCCTTGTCACCAAGACTTGTAACAATGGCATTTTCTGTGACTTCTTTCTCTGCTTTTGTATTCAGTCAAATATAAAATGTTGGCAATTTTGTCATTGTGCTATTTCTACCATATTCCCCTCCTCCCAATTCCCATTAATTCACCCCTCACTTCTCACCTGGACGTCTCTCCTCTGTCAGTTTCTTTCAGATTTTCTTCCCTTAGGTTGGAAACGTGAACCTTGGGGTGCTGCAAATCTGAGATCCAATTCCATGTCTATGTTCGCTACCATGTGAAGTTGAGCAAGTTTTGAAATCTCTGTTTCCTCAACTTTACAAGGCTGTCCAGGGAACAAGATAGGGTAATATATGCAATGCTTACTGTAGTATCTAACTGATGCAGAGCAATGCAAACGGTTTCTGTCATTAGTATTATTATGCTCAAAGGTCTAAAATGTTTCATGCAATCTATGGATAAGATTGACACTGAAGGCAGGGTAGGCTTCATAAAAGTGTCACAGTGGGGAAACATCACAGACAGGTGTGGAGGCAAGAAGCACGGAGCAGTATCTGAGCCGTTAAACATGGGCAGATGCTGTCCGGGAGGAAGGGAGAGAAATGTTGGAGAAGAGGGTTACAAAAGTTCAAGAATGACCACAACTTCTGGGGCTAAGAATCTGTATTTTATTTCATAGGCATTGAAGATGTTTTTGCTTTATACTTACAACAACTTTATGTGTGTGCAGTGTGAGCGTGTGCGGGTGTGAACAGAAAGCTCAAAAGATAGCAGCAAAACCCGGTTCTGCCTGTTAAACATGCTTACGCTTTTTAAATATTTGCTTCAAATTTTTTCAAAGTTAAGTATCATATTCTCCCCGCCTCCTTCTGTTAACCAAATTCATTTAATGTCTATTAAATATTTTAATTTTTTTAACCTTAGCTTTGCAGTTAGGTTCCTTTTGCCTTCTAATATGTTTACTCTTAACATAAAGCAAGAGAGAACCATGTCAAGATCCAAGAGAAAGGAAGGAAGAATTACCAACAGAATAAGATTTGGAAAAAGCCAAGGATAAAGTCTTAACAATGAGGGTTACTGTAGGAAAAGTTGCTTATGCAAAAGGACAATAAATGAACTTACATACTTAGAATAAACATTCAGTAACTGACCCTTACCCAACAGGTAACCCAAACAGGGGAATAAGACATCCAGTTAGGCAAGTAAGATACTGAATCTGTTTTATTTGCACAAGGAAAGGCTCCAAGTGAGCATGGCTGTATTGATAGTCATGTTGGGAAGAATCCATGATTCAGCTCATCAGGTGACCAATTGCCAAGCTCTCACAGGAAGATCTGTTATAACAGCTCCTGTTACTCACACATAATTGTCTTTCAGTAAACTTATTGACCTGAACTAAATTGAATGCTTGAGGGTTGGGGAATATGAACTCTGGCCATGGCATTGGGCTGACTCTTCACCAACCTTTGGACGGAGCTCTGTCTTATCCTCCCTGGGCTAAATGGCACCTGGCCTGCAGAACTGGTTGAGGCAAGTTTTATACAGCATCACTTTCTGACTGAGGACAGTTTTATGGACTTTTTTTTTTTTTTATTGATCCTTCAGCATAAAGAGAATTGATTTATCATGACTTTAAATAACCTCAAGTTTCCGGTTTCCTTCTACCTAGGTTATCAGGAGCTGCACAGAATGGGCCAGTACTTGAACCACTGTGTTGTTCCAGAAGGACAGTATTTGAAATATCATCTTATTAGCTCCATTCTTCTTCCTGTAAATACCTTGTTAAGAGAGCATCAGATATTCTACAAAGAGTTCAGAATTATTATGAAAATAGAGGAAAAGGCAAAAGGCTAAGAATGCTAGGATAGGTAGATTAATAAAAAATAAAAACTTGAAATAATATCCTTTGTCTTTTACCCCATGTCCTCTGGGCTTTTAATTATCCATTTCAGTGTACAAGAAAAATAGGACCTAACTCCTGGTGGATGAGCATTCTTGAAACCTTTATGGCACACTTGAATTATAGCTATAAATAGTGAGCTCATGGAAGAATGAGTAAGACATTCCTACTTATTAAAGTTCTCCCAAATGATACATTCAAAACTTTAAGTCCCTTAAGTGGCTGTAACTTTCCATTAATAGTGAAGAAAGTTTCCTTTTTTAAAATTTTCTAGGAAATGGGACATTAAAATACATCCTCTCTTAAAAAGACCAATTCATTTGTTACTAATTAGCTAGCGTATTTTTCTTTCCTTTTCTTCTCTCATTCCCCTTATTGGGATGGAAGGAGTGTGAGTAGAGTCCTATCCTTTATTTCTAGGCCACTCTAGGAGGTAATGTGGATCAGTGAAGACTATGAAGTATAAAGATGTAAACGGTGTTGAAACTATGATTATTTACATCATTTTTGTGATTGCTATTACCCTGCTAACTTCCATGCCATCTATTAACTTTCCATTCCAAGTCAATGGCTTTAACCTGCTCAAAAGTCTTAATTTCTATCAATGTTCACTGTTAAATATCAGATAAACAACAAAACTCCTTAAATTTAGGTAGAGGCAGAAATAAAATAATAAAGAAAGAGAGGGAGAGATTTGCTCTTTGCAGAGCTATCAAACACCTTTTTGGGATGTCTCCATCCTAGGACAACTCTGATTACCTGGATTTTTCACAAACCAAATTTTCCTAGTTTGAAAAGCAGTCACATATTTTTATTATTATCCAGTTTGTAAATCTGGAATGGTTTTCTCAACAGGAAGAAAGTGTGTTTTTTTATTTTAAAAAAGACAAAGAAAATCTATACTTTTAACTTAAATTCTAACATGCTCAGGTCTTAAAAGAGTGCCAGTTCAGTTTGGTTTTTTTTGTTTGTTTGTTTTTTCCCCACATGGCTGAGATGCTGCAAAGCTGCAGTGGGAATAATATGGAGGTGAACTTAGAAAGTTGTTGATTGGAAAGAAGAACTTTCCGGTGTTTGTTTTTATTCCAATTCCTGATTGATCAACGTGAAAGAAGGTAGAGGTGAGGTTGGCCACTGTGTAGGCTGAAGGAATCCTGCCAGGGAAATGAGTAAACATCAGAGACCAGACCAAATCCCCATGTCCTCTGTACACTAATCCCCATGAGTCTTAAACATATAAAACACATGAAAAAAAGTAATTGAGTAGCTATAAATTCCATCATAAAAGTTTTCCAGTGGAAATAGGCAATAAGTCCATTCAAAATAAACCACAACAGGCATTCTTGATGGTGGAAAACATTACAAATAACTTGCAAGCTGGCAAGAAATTATAACCAATAAGTATGTTCTAAGAATAGTAAATTGGAAGAGGGAAACTACCTACAATAAATGATTTCCAAAGGAAATTCTGATTGTTACAAAAAGGCCAACAAAAGAGCTGGAGAGGGCCTTAGTTCCAACATGCAGGCCTCTGTTTCTCTCCACTGGCTTAAGTTAGAAGAACTATGTTTTAACTTCCCCATTTCAACTAGTTCCCATGCTTTAATATAGTCAGAAAATGTATGTGTTTTCTCCACAATGTAAAAGGGGGCCTCATTCTTTAAGAATAGGAATTGCAAGCAATTATTGCCCTTACCATGTCTAGAGAGGCTCATATTTCTGTATCTTAAAGAGCACATTTACAGGTTTACAAATGAAGCCAGATGGTGGCAATAAGTACTTGTCCTTTGAGAAATGTGGGCATATAAGGTACACACTTGCTTTGATGGCCCTCTAACGGGCCCTGAGGATTTGGAGTGAAGCAAGACCTTGGCCTTTCCATCAATGATTATGCTTGAGTGTCAGACACAGACAAATGCATAGGCTACCACATAATTTGTGCGGTAAGAGAGGTATGCAAAAAAGCGCTAAGGAAAGACATCTAAAACACACTAGGAGGCAAATTGCTTAAACTGCCGGGACTTGGATTTTCTCACCACAAAAATGGAAACAAGAATAACCATACAACAGAAATATTGAAAGGATCAGATGAATCATACTATAATGAAGAATGCCATATAGATGTGATCTATTATTAATATAATACTTCTAAAACAAAAAGGCTTTAATATGTGCTAAGCCCTGTTATTAGTCATTCACATATATAAATCGGGTCTCTCAACAACCCTGTGAGGTAGATACTATTATAATTCCTACTACACAAATGAGGAAACTGAGACTCAGAGAAATTAGGTAACTTGTGTACAGTTACACAACCAGCATTCAAACCCAGGCATCAGGCTCCAGAGAGAAGCTAATGATGCTTAAGCTTTGGGACGTCTCATTTGCATGGACCACACCAAGGCTCTGGGTGGGCCCCCAGTAATACCTTCATATGGCCATATGTTCTTGTAAAATTTGCAAAAGTAAGACATTGTGGCCTATTACTTCAGAATACTCTCTGTTTTCATTCCAATGTCAGATCCATCATGTTTTCCCCTTGCCAGGTAGAGCTGGAGTAAACATCATTTTTGAAATACAGCTAAGGGTGAGTTGAGTTGATGACATATGTAGTTTGGATTTAATGAGGTCTATTTGTGTAGCATGTAGTCTCTCCCATATCTGGCTTACCTATTGCTAGGGAGGTTTCACAGGCCAGTGGGGATAGGGGCAGAATCCAGAGGTTTATCTGACTCTATTGAATAGTCTCCTGACCCTACATTTTCTTTCAGGTGTTTAGAAATCCATAAACAGTTCTTTAATTCTTTGATTTAAGGCATGATAGTCTATTCTCAGCCACCAAACAGCATTCAACACTATTTCTCATGTCCTACCTGGCTTTAACGCACCTTTCTAGTTTATGCCCCCATCCACATCTCCCCGTATACCATACTCCACCCAAAGAACATGCCTTCCTTTGCTGGACCATACATTTTGCTCTTACTAAGACTTTTATTCATTTCTTGCTAACTTAACACAAAATCTGACATTAGCAAAGATAACAAACACTCCTAACTCACCACTAAAAGACATCAATGACCAACTGGTTAATAATGGGTGTTGGCAATTCAGCAAGCATTTAAAATAAGTCACTAGATGAGAAAATTGAAATGCCAAAAATCCTACAGCTTACATAGAAAAAAGAAACTAGCATTTCCCCAGATTTGACAAGAATCCTGAAAATGTATATGGGATATATATAAAATATATATGGCATTACCAATAATGGGGTTTGAGACTGCAAGTTTTCTAAACTATTAGTAATTATAATTATTGACTAATAATTGGTTATGATGGAGAAAAGACTGAATTTTCATTCTATTCATGCCAAGAGAGTGATATAAAAGTTGTCAAATGCAGCAAAAAATATGGTACAAAAGTATAAGGTATATCAGCACTTACTTTTTAAAAATTATTTTATTTTTTTTAAGAGACAGGCTCTATCTATCTTGCCCAAGCTGGTCTCAAACTCCTGGGCTCCAGAGGTCCTCCTGCCTCTGCCTCCTGAGTAGCAGGGATTACAGTAGCACATCACTGTGCCTGCTAACGGTTAATTAATAAAATATTTTTTCCTGATTTTTTTTGGTTTGCAGTATCAGCCTTTTAAAACTATAATGTTATTTTTTTCCTAACCTTTAATAAATGTTTGTTTTATACCTAATGTCTTCTTTTCCTTAGAGAGAGTCCCACGAATAGTATAGGATTTAGGATCCAAAAAACTTTGGATTTGTCTCATATTTCCCATCCTTTTTTTTTTTTTATAGCTATTCTGATGGTATTTGGATGAAGGCACTACCTTTGTTATATGGATTTCGAGCTGTTGCATTTAAATGAATGTGTTTTCCACGGCACGTACGGAGATGCTCTACTGGGATGACCCGAGCTGTGTGGTGGGCTGGTCCTGCCTTCAGACAGCTGGGTGCACCCTGCATCTCTAGGGCCTCTTTACACTAGCAGTGCCTTCCACTAAATGGTCTCCAGTGATCCTTCTGTGGCTCTGAACTCTGTGGTTCTCTGACAACTGCATGAAAAATATTCTCTCTCTCCACTTTATTCTTATTTTTAGCTTAGCTAATAGGAAATGAATGCGTTTTTGAACAACAGAAAGGAAATAGCCAATAAGCAAATGACCCTGTTTTACTGCTTCAATTTGCATCTAACCCTAATACTTGCATCACTGAAGTGTCTTTATCAGTATTATGAAGCATATAGGTCAATTAGACTGCAATGCTAGCAAAATCGATGGCTGTTAGGTAAAGAAAAAGAAAGCCGGTGGCTGTGGCCAAAGGGGCCCAAGCGAAGACAGGGAGGCAGAAGTAGACGTGGCTCTGAGAAGGAAGAAGCTGGGCCGATGCACTACTTTAAATCCTAAGGCTGGGTCCATGGACTGGGGGCTTGGCAGGGGCCATTCCAATGAGGGACCTGAAGGGAAGCAGCCACAATGACAGCAAAATTAGCAAGATCACAGAGTAGGCCATGCCAAGCAACCACTTAGGGCTGTGGCTCTCAACACTGACTACTAGAGTCACCCGGAAAACTTTTAGAACTGACAGTGTCCTGCCCCCTTCTGATAGTACTAATTATGTTTCCAGGGGATACTACAGTGCAATGAGGTCTGCCTACCACTGGTCTAGCTGCTGTGACTTCTGGGGCAGCCCAGAGGC
Source organism: Propithecus coquereli (assembly GCF_000956105.1). Lineage (NCBI taxonomy): Eukaryota > Metazoa > Chordata > Mammalia > Primates > Indriidae > Propithecus > Propithecus coquereli. Next base: position 8,642,417 of record NW_012150618.1, on the reverse strand, counting down.
TGGATGCTCATAAGCTTCCTCTTAAAGGCTCATATCAGGGCTGGATCTATTTAGCAAAAGAATCCAGATAAATACAGATCTCGCAGAAGGAAAAATATCGTAAGCTGTCATTAGTCACTTACACTTTAGTGCAGCTCTGCCCAATAAATAGAAGTTTCTGTGATGATGGAAATGTTCTATATTTGCACTAATTTCTTAGCCCACTAGCCTCATGTGTCTATTGAGCATTTGAAATATGGCTACAACAACTGAATAACTGAATTTTTAATTTTGTTTTAACTAACTTAAATTTAAATTATTGCATGTGGCTAGTGGCTACCATATTTGTCAGTGCAGTTCTCGTGTGAATGTCTGATGAGGAGAGTGATGGGAAAGGAAGGTGCTGGATCCCTGGGAGAGGAGAGGGAGGGAAGCTGGGGATGGGAAGAAGGGAGAGAATGGGGAGGTTGGATGAGGAGTTTTCACTCTGAAAACTGCCCTAGGAAGAGCAGGAGATGCTATGGCAAAGTGTGACTTTGGGAATGCCTATCATTCTCAGTGCCACCCCAAAATAATCTGAAGAGGAGTTTCTCAGTTGGCGAGTCTGGCTATGATCTGCCCCACATCTCTTCTACAGACTAGTGCCTGAGCAAATAGTGAAGCTCACAGAAGCCCTTGGTGCTGGGAACTGTTACTAGGACGGCAGCAGAAGTGGAAGGGTAGTGGAAAGGGTGAGGCACCTAGAATCAGGCAACCTGGATTCACATTCCCAGCTGTGATAGTAATTAGCCAAAAAAAAAAAGTCACCTGGTATCTCTGAGTCACTGTTGTTTCATTTGTAAAGCACAAGTGGTAAGACATGAATATCTACTGAGATCATTCAACATTCCTGATATTCTAAGACCAAAGAAAGGACTATAGATTGGACGCTAAGAGCAACATTGAAATATTATTGATTATTCCTGCAGAAAGACCTGATCCCACATAAATACTACCCCTTCCAGAAGAATTTCATAAAGAACTTCCAAAGACATAAAGGACATGATGTCTAAAGACATCAGAACTGGAAGGAATTTTTAAGCATAAATCTTGATCCCATGGCAGGACCGATGGCCAGCCAGCCAGCCAGCCACACTCTGTAGATGGCTGCCTGTGCTATTAACTCCTCAGGACTGTTCTTTTGCCTCCATTCCTTACCTTATTCCAGAACCAGGGAGTTGGCTACATCAGTCTCTGAACAACAAAGTTGTTTTCATTTGACAATATGTATTGAAAATGGGTTTATCTGATGAAACAATTCTTAGTTAAATACCTAGTTAAGGACATTTCGATCTTATATCTACCCTCAGATCAGTTTTATATTTTTATTGACACTGTAGATCAATTCCTTTAAAAAATAGGCAAAGAAAATGTTTTTATGTTTTATTCAGATAATGGTCCCAGAGAACCCTGGCATTATTTTGATAGGAGAGTGAAAAATGTTCAGGAACAAAACACAAGCAAAATGAGAACAGAGGGAAAGTTAAAAGTAACAATAAAATTCCGACAGAAGTGGAAGTGTGACCATTTGCAACAGCAAAGAGTATATCTGGCTGTCCTTCACAATTCACCATAAAGAGTTGTTAACACATCTGGCATGGTGGCTTGACCGCTAGCACATTCCTCTGCTGTGGACTGTGTGGCAGTCCTCCTCTGACTAGTCTCACCAGCCCCACTGTGCGTGTGTGAGGCTCAGCTCCAAACCAAGCATCTAGAGTCCTTATTTGCAACACCTTTCCTACTTATTCCTTCTGATTCCATCCTCTTTAGCCGCCCAGAACTCTGATCTCTGATTCCTTGGTTCAGTGGGGCCACAGTTTTCTTTCTGTTTGCATCCCACCTCTGTACTCTGCTCAGAAAATTTTCTCCAGATATAGAGCCAGGACGAAGTGGGGCTCATCTCATGAGATTCTCTTCTCTTAGGAATTGCAGGCTTGCACCACCAATGTCCAAAGTCCAATGTCTGAAAATGGTTGCCTCATATATTTTGTCCAACTTTTTAGACCTGTGTTTGATAAGGGTGGAAGTTAAAGTCATCCCTGTTTAATAGGATTTTAACAAATCATTAAAATGTTTATAAAAGACACACCAAAATGTAATGAATATATGTAAATGAAGAGAAAGAAAAAGGCAGACCTGTAAACTACTACCAAGCAAAGCTATTGTTAGCCTTATTGATGAAATATACATGCAAACAGCATAATAATAAGCAGAAGGATCATTTATATATTGCTTACAGGAAAAATTCATGAGAAAATATAACATAGCTGAACTTGTGTGTGCTTAAAAACATAGCCCCCAAATGCAAAAACCAAAATATATAATTAAATACATACAAAATTTATAAATACTGTATTCCATCATAGTAGGACATTTTAGCCCACC
>NW_012150618.1:8629805-8639888 GCF_000956105.1 Propithecus coquereli | reverse complement strand
TTCTTCTAACTCTATACTATACTACATGTAGTAAAAAGTACATTAATGTAACTAAATACTCCCATATTTAAAGGTTTATGTACAAGAATATCTGATCATTGCCATAGAAAATATTGAGGACAAAAATTTGATCCTTTAAAATACAGGACCATGAATAAAAATAAATGAAACAACTATTGCCACATATTAACAAAATGGCTCATATCCATACTTACATTTTAATCTCTTAATATATTTGACAAATAAAATCTATAGTTTCAGCAAAAATGTGAGGTAGAAACTTTTATTCTGTCAACTAAATATTCACATGACTAACTAGAGTACTTGAGTTACAACTAAGAAATGGTAAAATTGATATTTGAATCCAAGTTTATCTTGTTTCTAACTTGTACTATTAAATACTAAGCCAGACTCTCTTAATTTCCTTACCTTTAACACAGAAGGATTAAATGAGAAAATCATTAGAAAGATACATTATAATTTCTGAAAGTAGGTGATTGTCTTTGTTCCCATTGGCCAATGTATAGTGATTGTTTGTTCTTGTCCAAAGTCTTGATGCAAATGTATCTGTACGGGCTCACTTCTATCTGAGATTATGCTGTTTAACAAGAAAGATGAATATATTCAAAGAGACCAGCATATTATCAAAAATTTGTCCTGAAGCTATTTTGTGTGTGTGCATGAAGTTCTCAATTTAATTTCCCTTCTTGAATACTAACAAAAATGTAATGGATTTTTGAAAAGAATTATTGTAACTGCTAGATAGAAAACACTTGCTCATATGACTTTAAGTGATGGTTACAGCCTCTCCTGTTCAGTTGACTGAAAGACTCACCGCCCATCTTGATATTCTCCAAGTATAAATTCAATCGTGCAAAGAGTGTCCTGTTCTTTCAAGAAGCACATCTATCATGAGAATAGTTAATAGAGACAAATTTAGATTTTAAAAAATTATGATCAATAAAGTATGACAGAGCAGCCAGAGGATCGTTGTAAGAAAGCTGAAGATTAATAGCACTGCTGTCAGTGTAAGGGCCATTTATACTTGACAATTGCTATCACGAAAAAGAGATCACCAATCACTGCCTCTTTATAAATTCACAGTTCCAAGTAAATAGTAATATGGTAAACTTTGCAAGCTTTCAGACTAAGCAAATTTAAATGTTCTCAATTAGAGGAGTTCTCAGAACCTTTATTTTGTTATTCTGATTCACAATTCTTCAAGAGAAGAATTTACTGTACATGACTGTGTGACTCCCCCATTTTATTCTGACTCTCTTACTGGAGGAATGTTTCCAGGAGCATACATCACAGAACGCTTCTAACTCTGAAGGCTGTCTTTCAATGCTCTGTCTTGTTTTTTATTCAGGATACATTTATTGATTGGATTTCTGTTGCATACCTCATACTATGGTGGAGGCTGAAGATCTAGTGAAGTTCAAAGTCTAGTTGGAAAAGCAGATATGCAAACAAACTGTTATACAATAGGCTTAGTTCAAGGTTGGCTCTAGGTTAGAAGGAGAGTGGAAGATGAGAAGAAAGAACTATTGCCTTATCGGTATAGTGGAAAGTAATGTATCTTGATTGCAGGCAGTCAGAAAAGTAAAATTTAGGACTGGTCCCACATCACATTGAGAGGTAAAGAGTTTACTTCTGGTGTCTATCATGAGACTGAAACTACACCTGGGAGGAACATTGATTTTTTTTTTTATTTTCAGCAATATATATAAAGTATCCAATATATAGTAGACAGTCAAATATCTGCTAAACTAATTACTGAATAAATGTGTGTCCCTCCATCTTAAGCCCAAATCCTGCCAGGAACTCACCGAGAATACTGTTCTCTGGAGCTTATAACTCTAATTATTTGTTTTCAAACTCATTCCTCATATTCAGAGCTGGACAGCTCCTGAAGCTCTGTTCTTATCCACAGTTGAAGATCTCTTTCCTGAACCCATTGAAAGATGACTTCCTTTAGCTTCTCCAGCAATTTAGTTGCTTTCTTATTCTATCTCTCAAAGCCAGACTTTTTCTATCTCTCAAGGAAACAGTTACTATGACTGATGTACTAATTCTTACTAATCAGCTGATGGGAGTATATTAGTTACAGACCTCTGAGAAACAGAAGCCGAAATGGGATTAGAAGTGCACAAGAGATGTTGAGGGGAAATGCTTATGAAGGGGAAGGAGAAGGAAATAGGTAGGGAGAGGGAGGGCAAAGCCTTTTGTCTGCAGTGCAGATCTGATGCCTGAGAAGGAGAGGGTGAAGGAAGGAGGACTGGTGGCAAGAGGCTCAGATGCCAGTGCTGCTCCCAGCAGACTTCAGCCAGGCCAGTGGGGAGTCCTTGAGACACAGATACCCTTAGAGGAGACCCGAGTCGGGTAGGAATGATCTGGCTCTGATCCACTGCAGTGCTCAGCCATTGGCTGGGAGCATCCTTGAGGGGTACATTGGGATGCATGGGGTGGGTGGGTAGCAGCAGCTGGCACCGTCAGTCAGATGCCTTCCCCTCCCACAGCAGGGTCTGGGTGGTGCATTCTCATGACCGCCACTGGAAAAGAATTTCGAAGTCCTTTTTTCGTGTTTCCCTCCCTGACCTGGTAGCAAATGGGCATTTTCTATTGCTCTCTGGAAACAAAGGTCCACTCTTGTTTACCTTTGTGCTTCCCAGGCTTTTGGGTACACATAAGACGTGATAGCATGTCCCCAGCACATTGTGGGAAATAGACTTAGTGGCTCATAGGCAGAGGCTCAGAGGCTCCAGCAGCCCAAAGGAGTGATGGAATCAGTTTTGGTATCAGAGCTTTCTTAACACATTTGAAGCACACTGTAGGGAAGTTGTGATGTAATCCATCAGAGAAACCAGTTTCTCTATGTAGTGATTATCACCTCTGGCTGCACATTAGAATCACATGCGGGATGTTTAAACATTTTTTAAAATTCATTTTCATGAATCAGTGCTTCTCTTTCTTTTTGTGATGTTAACAGCTATTGATGTTCTAGACCCAGATCCATTAATTCATTACAGGTTACAATATCAGTCTTTATTTCATTGCTTAACTGGAACACATCTATAGGGAGAAATTCTCCTTACTTTTGATGTGGTTGCACAGAGGCGCAGTTTTGCAGGAAAAGCAGAAAACATATTTGATTGTTTTTCTTTATTTACCAGTTCTCAGAATAATGAGTTACTTTCACAGCATCTTCTAAAGGGAAGCATTAGATTGTGGTTTTTTAAAAATCTTTTTCAGAATTACTAGAACTCCTACATGAGCATATATGATGTGTTTTCATCCATTGTAATTATTATACTAATAGATGTCCCGTCTTTTGTTGGTAGGATCATTTTAGGTTGGATCCTGTGTCCTTTTGACACAATTCTAGTATTTCATGAGTTCATTGCATCTGGCATGACAACATGTTCCAAGCTTATCTCATACACTTCCTACCCCACACCTCATAATTATACATATCTCTAAGGTATGTTCCTTTTAGTAGGAAACGTTATTTAGGAGCCACAATCCAATTCTTGATATTTTTGGGAAGTTGTCTTTTAGTCTTCCTATTCAAAATTTAAGTGGTTTATACACCACAGTTACAGCAATAGAGATTTCTGTATTTGTGTTCTTACTGTTACCAATGAGTAACATTCCTTCAGATGATTTCTTATTGTTCATTAACATCCTCTTCTTTCAGATTGAAGAACTCCTTTCAGCATTTCTTGTAGGACAAGTCTGATGTTGATGAAATCCCTCAGCTTTTGTTTGTCTGGGAAAGTCTTTATTTCTCCTTCATTTTTAAAAGATATTTTTGTAGGATATATTATTCTAGGGTTAAGGTTTTTTTCTTCAGCTCTGTGTATATGTCATGCTACTCTCTCCTGGCCTGTAAGGTTTCCACTGAGAAGGCTGCAGCAAGATATATTGGATTTCCTTTACATATTACCTTTTTCTTTTTTCTTGCTTCCCTTAGGTCCTTTTCTTTATCCATGACCTTTGGGAGCTTGATCATTAAATGTGTTGAGGTGGTCTTCTTTGGGTTAAATCTACTTGATGTTCTATGACCTTCTTGTACCTGAATATTGATATCTTTCTCTAGGTTCGGAAAGTTCTCTTATTATTTCTTTGAATAAACATTCTGTCCCAATTTCTTTCTCTGCCTCTGCTTTAAGGTCAATAACGCTTAGATTTTCCCATTTGAGGCTATTATCTAGATCTTGTAGGCATACTTTATTCTTATTGATTCTTTTTTCTTTTTTCTCTTCTGACTGTATTTTCAAACAGCCTGTCTCCAAGCTCACTAATTCTCACTTCTGCTTGGTTAATTCTGCTGTTGAGAGATTCTGATGCATTTTTCAGTTTGTCAATTGAATTTTTAAGCTTCAGAATTTCTGCTTGATTTTTTTCTTTATTATTTCAATCTCTTTGTTAAATTTCTCTCATAGGCTTCTGAATTTCTCCTGTTATGTTGTCTTGAAGTTCATTGAGCTTATTCAGGATAGCTATTTTGAATTATTTGTCTGAAAGATCACATAGCTCCATCACTCCAGGATTGGTCACTGGTATCTTATTTAGTTTGTTTGGTGAGGTCATGTTATCCTGGATGTTCTTGATGCTTGTGGATGTTCATTGAAGTCTGGGCATAGAAGAGTTAGGTATTTATTTTAATCTTCACAGTCTGGGCTTGTTTGAAGTTGTCCATCTTGAGAAGGCTTTTCAGATATTCAAAGGGAATTGAGTGTTGTGATCTAAGTCTTTGGTTAGTACAGTGATATCAGCACTGGGGTGCCCCAAATCCAGCAGTGCTGTGACTCTTGTAGACTCCTGGTGGTACCACCTTGATGGACTTGGGAAAGATATGGGAGAATTCCCTAGATTACCAGGCAAAGTCTCTCACTGTCTTCCCTTACTGTCTGTGCTGGGCTGCTGGAATTGGGGAAGGAGTGACATGGGCACTGCCTCATGGCCACCAGCACCAGGTCATACCTGAAGCCAGCCCAGTCTCACCCAAAGCCTGTGGTGACTGTTGCCTGGCTACCTCTGATGTTTATTCAAAACCCAAGGGCTCTTTAGTCAGTGGGTGATGAATCCTGCGAGGACTGGGTCCTTCCCTTCAAGGCAGCATGTTTCCTTCTAGCCCAGGGTGGGTCTAGAAATGCCATCCAGGAGCTCAGGCCTGGACTCAGGGTCTTTAGGAATCTGCTTGGTACTTTACTGTGACTGAGCTGGTACCCAATTTGCAAAACAAAGTCCTCTGAACTCTTCTTTTTTCTTTCCCCAACTGGAAGAAGACTCTCCCTGAGCTGCGCTGCCTGTAGTTGGGGGAGGAGTGACACAGGCACTGGCTTGGCTGCCACCATTGGTGTCTCACTGGGTCATGTGCACCCCAAGTCCACTGGCTCTGTGCCAGCACAGCCACAGGATTTGCCCAAGGACTGCAGCCTTTGTGGCCCAACTGCCTTACAAATGGAGTCCATGCCCGAGGTTGCTTTTTGTCTGTCAGTGGTGGGGCTAGCTGGGTTTCAGGGCAGAGAATTTCCTCCTGGCCAGGCTTGTCTAAATTCTCCCTCTGTGGCCCTGGCAGAATTCTGCCCTGTGCTATGTTCCCCTGTGCCAGGGTGGCCCTGAGTTCCAGTGCAAAGTCCCACAATCACTTCACTCGCCCTCCCCCTGCCCCAGGCTCACAGATTCTCTCCCCACTCGGTGCACTGCCACAGCACTGCCTGGGTGGCGTAGGCAATGCAAGACTGTCTTTTCTGCCCTCTTCGGTGCCTCTTTCCTTGGTACAATGTTAAAACCAGATAGTATGATAGCTCGCTTGATTTTTGGTTCTTCTAAAGATGCTTCCTTGCTTTCTTGTTTGGATAGTTGTTGAATTTGGTATTCATATGGAGGGACGATTGCTGGAGGTTTCTATTTGGCCATTTTGCCCCCATCCTTGGGTCTCTATTTTCAATAGGAACTTTGTGAAGTCTGTGTTTTCAGGGAATTCATTTTCAGATTGTCCACTGATCCCAATATGTGAAATTCCTTCATCAACTATAAAATTATTTACAAATGAAGCAGGACAAACTTTATTCCCCACTCCTCATACTTCATGCAGTTTCCCTACCCTTCTCTTGAGGCCCCAGCCCAGGTAGGTTAAACAAGGATAAGAGGGCTGTCTTATCACCCTTTGCTGACTGGAATAATAGAGCTGGTGGTCTTGGCATAATGAAAGACCAGAGAAGCTGTAATGGGCAAGTACAAAAGTTTGTCTTGAAGTTGTTTAACACAGAAGATTCCAGGAAGAAAACCAGTTTCTGTCACTCCTTCTGGATTCGCACAGGACCTGAAGCACCTATATATAGTCCACTCTTCCATCCATTTCTTCATCAAAAGGAAAGCCTGTTGGAACTTCCCAGTCATTAGCCGAAACCTAGAGAAGGAAGAAGTGCATCACTGGGGCACAGAAAGAAAAGGGAATGGAGTCAGAGAAAGGCAAAGGCATTGTGATGTCCACACAAATTGCACCATGCTCTGGACTCCAAAAATAAGATTTTCTTCCTGTCCTGCCAGCCACTAAGGACATGGTGAAGGGATTTCACAAATTTCTTTTATTACCATTATTTCTGCTACTGTTGTTGCTATGGCAACAGACTCTAAACCTGCCTCTTTCCCACACACCTCCTGTGCTATCGATGGCAGCCATACTTCATTATAAAATGACAACGGGGTCGTCATGGATATCAGAGTAGCAGGCCATGCCCACTTCACTATGCCCACGGGAAGGAGGAGGGGGAACAGCAATGCTCTGCCTCTCCAAGGACTGTGATTTTATCTTTTTCTTGCCCTTTGGATTGTCAGATATGCCTCTACTTTATCCTGCCTTTAGATTATTAGAATAAAATTGTAAGCTGCTGACTGTTTTCAAAAAGGAAACACTCACGGGAGGAGAACAAAGTCATTGCGTAAGTCCTGTATGCCAGAAGTTTTACTTTTCTCATTCAATCCTAACAATGCAACTGCATGTTATTATTTTTATTACCATTAGTTTACAGATGAGCAAATAGAGGCTCAGAAAAGTTAAATGATTTGTACTGTCACATTTGCTAAGAGGTGGTGAAAACAGAATCCAGACCTAAATCTATCCAAGGCCTGAGACCATATATTTTGCACTATGTATCTTTTCCTGAACCTGCTGTTGTTTCTGTTGGATGTGATAGTGAAGTACATGGATCAAAATAATGCCTTTTGGAGTCAAACAAGATCTGGGTTCAAAAGCTGGTTCCATCATTTTCCATTCATGTCATTTTAGCTTAAATTTTCTCATGTGAACAACGGGGGTAATAACAATGTCTACTAATGGAGTAACCGAGGATTAAAGAACAGTGTATCTAAAATCATGGCACAGCGTGTTAGGTAGTAAGGACAGTGAGTAAGTGAGTCTACTAGGAACAGCCTGTGCATAAGACAAGGCACCACCGTTATTTAACTTTCCCTGCAAGGGCACTCATTCTGATTTTTATAAAAAAACCTCTTTCCTACTCCCCTCTGTGTTTAAAAGGTCATAATTTCCCTGTGGATGGTTCTGTCTCTTCTGGAAAAGATAATTTCCTCATAAATAACAGTCCTGCAAGGATTCAGGAGTGCTGTTCTAATCTTAGCTATATGAAAAAGGGATCTTTGCAGACAGTTTTGACAACTCTCCCCATCAATTTTTCATGGTGATTTTGTTTTATTCTTTTCTTCTTCAGCCAGGCCACCAGAAACATAAAAGCTCTTAGCTACAGGTGTTGATCAAGTATGTGTCAGACATCTTTAAAAAGTACATTTCTCGGGAGGGAGGGGCGGGGAAAGACATGGCTCCATCTCAAATGTCAAGGCATGGGAAGAACTCAATTTTTAATCAGGAAAGTGCTGTGGGTGACATTTTTAACCGGCCGCATCCTTTTTTTTCTGAATATTTTGGTAAGCTTGAATGGATTTGTATATAGTTTCACCTAATTCAGAGATTTTTGATTACAAATTTCAAAGTTCAGCCCCGAAGATGCTTTTCTTGGGTGGGAACTGAGACCAGACATCAGTATTTCCAGTGACATATGGAGATGTGGGGAAGTGAGAAGGTGGCTGCCAGATGTTCAGATGATGTGGGAGGAAAATAGGTCAAAGGGTTGCCTGCAAACTCTTTTGCTCTGGAAAGCCAGGGGATCTCCTTTAAGAAGCTTCTGAGCCTGTATGTTGTATTCCAAAGGACATGCCCTTTCTCATCTCTTTACGTGGCAGGCCTAAGTCCATGAGGTACATGCTGAACAGATCTTTTATTTGCTGCCCACCTGCTCCCAGAAGGCTGTTTGGTGAGCTAGAGACTAGAAAGAAAGAGAACCATTGAATATGCCTTAATGGTTTATACTGCAGTCGAACTGAATTGGAGTGACTTACCCATATGCTGGGTTTATAAGGATATTCATCAAGAAAAACTGATAGCACTTACTATAAAACCAAAGGCATTTAGACTCTCGGATGATGAAGTGTAACCATGAGAAAGGAATGGGAGATTCATTCAGTTGGATTTGAAGTCAGGGGACCTGGACTTTTAGTTCCAGTCTGTCTTTAACTTTGAAGGCCATCTAATTCACTTTATTTATTCTAGCCTTTGATTTCTTTGTTGATAAAGCCTGGATTAAATAATCTGTAAGTCTCTTTCAGAAATAGATTTCTACAATCTAAGGGGAGATTATATAAATCAAGGCAAAAAACTGTCTTCAGGAGCCACTAAGCACTGTGCACTGTATCTGCTGGTGTGGAAGAGTGAGTGAGTCATGGATCTTGTGAATAAGGGCTTACTTTCTACAGAGGAGACTAGATGTGCATCCAGCGTGCATCTCTGACTATCCTACAAATGTGTTAATGCTCTGACAGAGGCCCAACAAAGGTAAGATAGGAATGCCTAGATATAGTCATTGATTTTATATATTTTACCTTTTATGTCACTGGAAAAAGTTGAAAGACCTCCCAGATGAGACTGATAACTTCTTCTCCCCAATCTGAACTGCTAGTTGTTATTATTTTAATCTACATATATAAGTATCTCACATACACACACACTGGTGATGTACAATGGTACATCCCATGCAAGATGTGTTTAAAGAATTTTTTTACATTAACTCTAGATGCACTAGAACTGATGCATTTATAAGGATTCTTCCGTTGTAAGCAATGTAAACAGAGGGAGTTTATTTTAAGTTGCTGAGCGACGTCCTGTAGTTGAAGGGGAGGCACAAAAATATGAAAGTTCAGGGAGCAGCTAACTCCAGGGGTTTCGACAGCAACAAAAATCCTGTTGCCTTCATCAGTGAGCTCTCAGAACTAGAAGGTATGATTTACAACCATCTTTTCTGACTTTTGGCTCAAGATTCAAAATCCTGGAAGAGAAAATCTGATTAGCTTAGCTTTGGCTTTATGCTTACCTCTTGGCCAGTAGAGGGAAGATTCCTAGTGTTTTGGTACTCCAAGATTGCACACAATGGGAGGAGGTAGGAAACTGGGAGATGTAAATTGAATACCCCAAAAGAAAGAGTGTGGCTGCTGAGTAGTCAACACTAACAAATACCCACCCACTATAGCTAGTCGTTTATTGAAAGAAAGCCTGAATTTTTCTTTAGTGAACAATCTTAAAGTCTTCTTAAAGGCTGAGTTTTGGTTAATTTTTAATTTATTTTTAAAAGTAACATTATTTTTAATATATCTGCGATTTTTTTTCAGATTGTTTTGGGGGGTAAAATTGATGTTCTAGGAATATATACCATGTTTATTCTTTGACTATTAGTTACCCCTGACATGTCCTATGAAGCTCTAGAGAACAATTATGGTTAGCTGGAAAAGGGCAATGTTAGAAAGAGCTGGTGATAGTGTCAGGGAGCCTAGATTTGAATCTTCATTCTCTATTAGGTGTGTAAATTTAGAAAAATCCTTTGACTTCTTTGAGTCTCAAATTCCTAAACTATTAAGCATAAATAATCAGTGACTAGTGTCCAATGAATGAAAAACAGCTTATAACAGTGCCTGGGAAAGTGAAAATGTTAGTTGTGCTGTTATAGTTGC
>NW_012150618.1:8628410-8629755 GCF_000956105.1 Propithecus coquereli | reverse complement strand
TCATGTTTGCATAGGTTTGGTCTTTATCCTGACTGCAATATAGCAATTCTTGTGATGATGTCATGTCAAGCTTTTGTTAATTTCTCTCTTTCTCTTATACACGCACACACACACACACACACACACACACACACACACACACACACACACACTTTCTGCTTCAAAAAGAAATGAATTATCTAAAACTAAGAGACCTTAAATGACTTCTTTAAAGAACATAATATTTCAATGGGTGCTGAGAATGCTATATCTGAAAAGTGAGAGTGGGATTATTATACTTTAATATAAATGCCTTATTGAACTATTCTAGAAAAGAATGCCTACACTTTCTTCCCTCCCTCATTTTGGAATTACTGTCCTTCTGTTCATTCAGATACAAGCCCCATAACCATTTTATCTCCTCCTTCATCCCCAGAATCCAAGTTCCCTCAATTCTACTTTGGGAAGGCTCAAAACATTTATTTTCACTGGAAATACCGTAATGTCAGTTTCCCTGCCTAGACTATTGCAATAAACACACAAGTATTTTAAATATCCAAACATTTTCTACAGCATCAGAGTACTCTTCTTAAAGCAAAGATTGGAATATTTCACTACCTGATTTAAATTATCCATGGATGCATATAGGACGAAATCCGTATTCTATTTAGCATGACCTTCAAAATATGGACTTTTTAGTTTCCATCTTCATAGCTGATTCCCTCACTTCCCACCCAGTCATACAGGGAAAGAAAAATTTTAGTCTTTCCCAAAACATGCCTGTGCTTTTCTAATTCTGCGCTTTTGCTTACTCTTTTCTCAGTATAGTATCAATATCAAAAATGTATTAAGCTTGTTCAATGCCGCAGATTCTGTTTTAAGCAATGTGTATACATTATCTCACTTATTCCTCATAACAACCCCATGAGACGAGCATTATTCTTCCCATTCATAGTTGGTACACAGAGGCGTAGTAACCTTCCGGAGTTAGAAAGCAAGTGGAAGCAGAATGTGAACCCACATCCATCTGACTTTGAAGCAGCACTCTTTGTCTTTCTTCTTCGTTAAACATCTTCCCAACTTTCATATTCCATCTCTAATGCAAATATTTTGTTCCCTTTACATTCTTTGTGACATGTTGTATTTAATTTGCTAATGTGTCATAAAGGATTTTTGCAACTATGCTTGTGAGGAATATTGGTCTGTAGTTTTCTTGACTCATTCTATTTGTGGGATTTTTTTTTCTCATTTTTGTATCAGGGTTATATTGTCCTCATAAAATGGGTTGGGAGTGTTCCCTTTTCTTCTGTTTTCTGATAGAATTTGTGTAGGATTGATATCATTTCTCCTTTAATATTTGATAAAA
>NW_012150618.1:8626765-8628360 GCF_000956105.1 Propithecus coquereli | reverse complement strand
TTCCCTTCCTCATCAAGAAATAATGATGAGAGCTGGGGAAGGATCCAACAAGCAGGAAGGGCTTTTGGTCAGAAGGGTGACCATAGGAAGAAAGCACGCACATAAACCACAGCTTTCATTTCTTTCTATCCTTTCACAGAACGTGGCCTGTGCTAAGCACATTAGTGGAACCTCAATAACTCAATTAAATTTGAGAGACAGAGAGAAAGAAAGGGAAAGAAATTGAGAAAGAATTATATTTAAGGAGTTCAAGAACTCAATATTGTTCTGAGCTTTTTCTTTTTTAAAGCAAATCAAGCTTGAATATGTCTCCACCAATTTTAGTCAAAGTGTTCATGGAACAGAGATCAGAGTGGCCATGGAGGTGGTCATTACTTATCATTTATGTCCCCCTTCACAAACTGGGGAACCTTCCTGAGCTACCAGTGTAACATCCCAGTCTGTCGTCAGCCTCTCTGATGAGAGACGGTACTTCAGTAACTGCAGGATAATTCACACTTTTCATTTCTTTCAGTTAGGAGCTTCCAAGGTAGGGACAGAGCTCAGACTTCTTACTTTAACTCAGGAGCAAATACAAGATAATCAATTCCAGAAAAAATGTAAACAGGCATCATGTTTCATGTCTTTGTCTTCAAGTAGAACTACATTTGGATAATGATCGCTACCTGGTTCATCATTCTTATTTTTAAAAACAAGAACATTATTCTACTTTCATCATTAGTTCACTTCCTTGATTTACAAATTTAGTTCAATGACATGTTATGCTTTCTTCTATCAGCTTTTGTTGCTGTTGCTTACATTTTAAGCCAAACGACTAAAAACTCTGTTCTGAGGCTATATTAAATTTATTTTTGATGTAGACGCTCACTGCCCAATTGGAGTCTTTACATATTTTTATCTCTAAACATACACATAATGTTTTCCACAAGGATCTTTTCAAGTGTTCTGGTTTCCATTGTGACCACTGCATTGTACTGACCACCCACCAGTTCCTTGTTTTTCATGCATAATAAATTTTACAACCACATGTTTCAGCCAACATTTCTGGTAGAAATTCCTACCTCAACAGGAGGAAATTAGCTATTCTTTTTGATTTATTAACTGACCACTAGGCAGTCATTTAGATGCGTGCAGAGAAACAAGCAAGCACTGCAATGAAGTCCAGGTGCTCCAAGAATAAAATTTCCTGTAAACAAAATAAAATGAAACACAAGGATACCCCAGAAAAACTCTACATAGGGAGCTTTCAGAGGGCATATCTTTCTTAGTCTCAAACACAGAGACAGTACAAAAATTTCTAGAGGAATTCTGAGTACTTCCCAAAATCTTCTCCTCACTAAACCAAAGTGATATTCTGAGGAGGAATTTAATAACGACTTGGCAATGGCCTGTGTGCTGTGGGGCTTCCGATTTAATATTCAGGTTCTCAACAGTCCAAATACCCAGGGTCCATGACTTACATTTCTGTACACCTAAGAGGTACATAAATGATATTTTTCTTTGACTGGTGTTCCTTTCAGACGCCATCCAAGGGAAGCCCTCTCTAGTCATTTTTTTCCACATCCTCTTAAAAATTCTTTGGATTCTGTCCTGAC
>NW_012150618.1:8611091-8612434 GCF_000956105.1 Propithecus coquereli | reverse complement strand
GTCTTTGATTTGGTTCTCAGTTTGACTGTTGTTGGCGTATAGGAATACTACTGATTTCTGTACATTGATTTTGTAACCTGAGACTTTGCTGAATTTGTTTATCAATTCCAGTAGTTTCATGGAAGAATCTTTGGGGTATTCTAGATATAAGGTTATATCATCAGCAAAGAGTGATAGTCTGATCTCTTCTGTCCCCATTTGGATGCCCTTGATTTCCTTCTCTTGCCTGATTGCTCTCGCTAAGACTTCCAGCACTATGTTGAATAGAAGCGCTGATACAGGGCAACCTTGTCTAGTTCCAGTTCTAAGCAGGAATGCTTCCAATTTTTCCCCATTCAGTATGATGTTGACTGTGTGTTGTCATATATAGCTTTTATCATTTTTAGGTAAGTCCCATCTATGCCTATTTTGTTTAGCGTTCGTATCATAAAAGGGTGCTGAATTTTGTCAAATGCAAAAAGCCACCTTCTTGTTTCACTTATTTTCTCTACTGGTCCGCTGTTTTCTATTTCATTGATTTCCATTCCTTTTTGTTTCATTTGTTCTGTTTAGATAATGTTTAATTTTAGCTCATTTTTTAACTTCTTAAATTGGATGCTTATATCATTGCTTCTATTAATAGATCTTTCTTCTTTTTTAAAATAAGCATTGAATGCTATACATTTCCCTTTAAGCACTGTCTTAGTTTTATGTTACCAGTTTTGATATATCATGTGTTTATTATTATTCATCTAAAAATATTTTCTAATTCTCCAGTTGATTTTTTTTGGCCAGTGGGTTATTAATATATATGTTATTTAATTTCTGATTTTTTGATGGAATTTATAGATATGTCTCTTTTTTGAATTCAAGTTTTATTTTGTTGTTGTTAACACACTTTGATTTCAATCCTTTGAAATTCATTAAGGATTGTTGTATGGCCTATGGTCTATGTTGCTAAATACTCCATATAGGCTTGAAAAGATTGTGTATCATGTTGTTGTGTGTGGTCTTCTATACATGTCAATTAGTCAGTTGATAGTGTTGCTCAAATCTTCTCTAGTCTTCATGATTTTCTGTCTAATTTTTCTATCAAATACTGAGAAAGATGTATTGACATCTACTACAGTTTCACATTTATCTATTTCTCTTTTTAGTTCTACTGATTTTAGAAGCTTTGTCATTAGGTACATATATACTTATATCTTCTTTTTTGTATTGATCCTTTTAACTTTATAAAATGTTTTATGTTTTCTGTTGGAATATTCCTTGGCTAGAAGTTTATTTTGTCTTATATTAATGTAACAACTCTAGCTTTCTTATGCTTACTGTCTGAATTTATAGATTTTTGATTGTTTTTCTTT
>NW_012150618.1:8608243-8609562 GCF_000956105.1 Propithecus coquereli | reverse complement strand
TGTAGTTGAGTTTGTCAGCAGGTTTTTATTTCAGCTATTTACTTTAGGATCTAGAATTGTCAATGTTTTTATAGTTTCTATTTTCCTATTGGTATCACTATATATTTACTTATTAATGTGATGTTTTTTCTTCAGTTATTTGAACAAATTTTCCATAGTTTTTTGAAATATTTATGATACTATTTTGAACTTTTTGTCTGTTATATCTAACACCTGGGCCCACTTCAAATTAGTTTCTAGTGACAGCTTTGATCCCTGATTTTTTGTGTAACTGGATTTTTTTCTATAAATTTTGATTGAACAATGGACACTGTAGCCACCCTGGAATCTGTTTTGTTCTTCTGAGGATTGTTGGGGTTTTTTGTTTAATGGTCTGTAACTTGCCTGCACTCAGACTGGGAAATTTATTTCCATCTAGTACATGATTGCTAATGTGTCTGCTCAGTTTTTTTGCTTTTAGTTGCTGGGGTTTTACTGAGCTGGCACCTTGGAAGTCTCCACAGCTCATGAGAAAAAATTCATATGACAAAATGGAGGTATGTATGTGTATGTATATGTGTGTGTGTACGTGCACATATGTCTTGATTTTGCTGGATGAAAATTGACAGTTGTAGGACTGTTATACACTAAGAGTTTCTCCATCACACTGCCAAGCCAATGGCTTGTTTCTGGCAAAGATACTGTGTTTTTATTTTTCCTCATTCGGTGTTGGCTCTCATTCTAGAACATGGTGCCAGTTGAGTTCAGGTGCCTCAGAGATCATGCAATCTACCCCAATTTCATTGTCCCAGGCAATACTTCATTGATTTTGACTTTGGAGGTTTTTAATTTGAAGAACTCTGTGTTCTGCAAACTCTGACCCAAGGTCTTCTCTTTGTGTACTCTCTTATAGTAGCTAGGATTTTACCATACTTGTGGACCCTTTAGTTATGATGGTTCACCGTTATAAATGTTTGCTACTATCATCTAAAATAGAGGGTTTTTACCCCAGAAATCTTAAAATCAGAAATCTGAAAACAATTTAAATCACATGGAAGAGATTCAAATAATAACAAACATCTGCCCAACACTTTGCAATTTTTAAGGCATTGTCCCCTCTATTATTTAATGTGATCCACACAATATATGGAATAGGCGTTGCTGTAATTCCAATTTTACTGAAATTAAGCCAAGTGTTCAAAGTCTCTTAGACAACAGTTATGATGTATATTCACAGGATGAATGAGACAATCCTGCTTTAATGTCCCCACGGAACATGCCATACTCCACTCAATTTAGCTTCTCTGGAACTATGACAAGTGTCCATATTCATTTTGTCC
>NW_012150618.1:8593429-8607538 GCF_000956105.1 Propithecus coquereli | reverse complement strand
TAAATTGTCTATAATGTTAGGCAGAAATTCAGGATTAAGTTTGGGTTGAAGGAGGGATTCTTACCTTATTAGGAAGAAATTTAGATGTGTAAAAGAAAGATTAGGAAATTTAGGGAAACATCATAGTCAATTCTTTATTTTAATGACAGGCACTGAAGAGTATTTTGAAGACAAAAGAACATGACAAAGATTAATTATAATGCTTTTGTTAACAGTAATAATGATTATAATTCATTTTATACATACTCTGTGCCAGCCTGCATTAATTAGTAGGTGTTTTATGTATATTACCTCTTTCAGTTAGATCTAAAAAGGAAACCTTATTACATGTTCAAAAGCTGATTAAATAAATTTGAATATCAGTTTTAAATATGAGCACATGCAACAAAAACTGGCCTTTTATTCAGGGATTATCATTCTTTCTATGAAATATTATATAATACCTCTTATTGAGCTTTATATATCTTAGAACTCAGCAAATATTGATTTCCTAATAATTAAAGAAATTCCCAATTTCTTTATTAATCTAGCTCTGAGATTTAAAAACAAAGATGTACAGCAAATAATTTTATATTTCCTTGCCTATTTTTACAATAATTTTCTGAAAGGGAAATATATCCTTTAAGAGACAGTAGCCATTTCAGGTATGTTTGAAGAATAAATCTAGTCATCATAGAATATGACTTTGTATTGTGTTAACTGTGTTAGTGTGATGAAAAAGACTGAAGACCAAACAATGTCCACCAGGAATAGAATAATAGTCCACTTGAGCTGCGCTGGAATCAGTCCTTAATGCAAAGAAATGGCCTATGCCTTGATTATAAAAATAAAGGTTTATTGAGTCTAGCTAATATGGAAAAGTGTGAAATGTGCAATTCATGTTCACTTGAGGAAACCAGAAAAATGATCATGTGCTCATAGACATGAACCTTATTAATTTTGGTTAAATCAATGATCATGTATAAAAATAGAAATCTATAAGCCAAAGTGCATCTTCATAGATCATAAGTGGTATTTAGCATTTAAACATTAGCTGTATTAAACTGAACATACTCATATGTGAATGCCGATAAAATAAAATAAAAAATCCATTTGTGGCATGGGTGGTGATGATTTCTGTGATACCAGCCAGAATTTTTAGAAAGAGCAATGAGAAACAGATTATAAAATTTATTTACATGGTACAGAAATAATTAAGAAAAAATTATTATGGGTACTGTTTATTTAATATATTGATAAAAAATATTTTTAATGACATTTGTTTTTAAAAATATTTTATTGGTTGGATCAGTTTGGATTCTAGACATAGTTGCCCATGCCCAAATGCACCAGCATTTTCCATGTCAAAATATTTTTTTTCCTGAAACTACCTAACTATTAGCAGCTGCCTATGTGAGAAGAGAGGGAGGATTGTTTTTACTTCACTCAAAGATTAATGATATTTTATGACTTCAAAAGAAGTTTTCAATTCTGGCTTTCATGGCAGGCACCTCCTTCTTGTCTCCTTTAATTTTATTGCCACTTTTTAAACATAATTATTCATTCTGTGGCATATTAAAATAGTCTGCAAAGCAAAAGTTTTCATTAAAAGTAAGATTTTGTTTGCTGTTAACTCTGCAGAATTCCACTTTTCTCTCTCTCATTTACCAGGTAAGCATTGTCATCATTCCAATCTTTTTTTGTTTTTGTTTTTGTGCAAATATTTAATGCTGGCTAAAGGAAATATGAGACAAGGTGGGGGTGGGGAGGTTGAATTTGTTCTATTTTCCTTCAGAGTGTATATTTTTTGGTTCTCAAAAAAAGATTTAGCAAGATTTCGATGATATAATTTAAGTTCTGAAATAGTGAAATTATTATCTACATCCACAATTCTCTGACCTGGTAACAGGATTGGCGCTAGTTAAGCACAACAGTCATAAACCTATATTGAAAATATGCATGTCCTCCAACTGCTTTTACTCTACTACAAAAGCTATGGGCTTACTGGCCTTGTTTTAACTTGTGTGTGATTCCAGCAGGATACCGTCCGAACTCTGAGAATTAAACTTTTAAAAATTTATGTAACACAACCTTAAAAAGGAGTGAAGTTCTGATACATGCTACAACATGGATGAACCTTGAAGACATTATGCTAGGTGAAATAAACCAGACACAAAAGGACAAATATTGTATGATTCCACTTATATGAAGTACCTGTAATAGACAAATTCACAGACAGAAAGTAGAATAGGGGTTCCCAGGGCCTTGGAGGGGGGAAAGGGGGAAGTTATTTAATTGGTATAAAGTTTCAGTTTAGGGAGATGGGTAGTGGTGATGGTCAATAACAATATGAAATATTATACTTCATGCCACTGAATTGTACACTTAAAAATGGTTAAGATGGTAAATTTGTATTATCTACATTTACCACAATAAAAAATTAATAAAGTTTCAATAAACCATTTTAACTATAATTTGAAAAGGCATTTTGGAATGTTTCAATAAAATAAATAAGAAGTTACCAAAAAATGATCTGTAACATAGATGGCAAACATACACAAACGGCACTTTAGAGAAGTCGTAAGAACAAGAGTCTTATAATTTCTTGTCAATCAAAAACAGTGCTGGTTTATACATAATTCAGAAAAGCTAGTTTCTGATGATGGTATTGCTTGCAAGATTACTGTGCTTTGCGGGGTTTCGATTCAGGTGCATTAAATACCCAATTTTCCTAGCCTGTATGTTTACACCGTAAATATGGAAACACAAGCTATCAAAAGCGGATCCTCTCTTTAGAGCTCACATCACATCTTCACAGAGCCAGATCTGTGTCCTTACTCCATTGTGGGTCAGCCAAACCATGAAAATTTGAAATGGCAAAATCTATTACATCACAGTTTCAAGGAATGCTGGCCACAAACTATTTCAAGAATGGGAATATACCGGTGATCTGTCAGTATTATCACAATCTTGCAGACACCATTCTAGGAGAGTGTGGTGGGATCTCTTAGAGGCCAAGTCCTCCATGTGCACTCTGTTTTCCCCCATCATTCCCTCTCACTTCTCTAGAACATCACTCCTGAAATTTCCCTCCACCCCACTGTCATCAGCTTCTTCTTCTTTCTTGAATCATTTCTGTCAACCTACAAACATACTTTGGACCTCCATTTGAGGGAAGAAACATCTGTACTACACTGCTTTTTAAGAACACTGTGTTTCATTGTTCCATTCTTCTTCAGAGCTAAATTTCTTGTAAAAGTTGAATATGGCCAAGTGCTCATCTTCTTTGTTAATTTTTTTAAATTTAATTTTATGCTTTGCTGACAGATAATTGTTTATACTTATGGGGTACGATGTGATGTGTTGATATATGTATACGTTTTGAAATTACTCTATCAAGCTAATTAATGTATCCACCACCTCAGGTACTTGTTGTTTTTGTGTAGTGAGAACATTTAGGATCTATTTTTTCAGCAGTTTTGAAAATTGATTCATTTTGATTCATTTTCAGAGAATTAAATACCACCTATTTGCTGGTGATTCCCAAATATGCTCTTACACTCCAGATATATGTGCCGATTATCTATGTGATGTCTCTACTTAGGCATCTATGGGCATCTCATATTTAACATATCCCTTTTCCTTCAGAACTACCCCTTCTTCAGTGTTAATTTTATCCATCACTATCCAGCTGTTGCTCAAGCCTAGAACCTGGGTGTCCTCCTGATCCCTCTCCTCCCCTCAGTATCCCACATCTAAACCATTACAGTTTCATTTCTTCAATTTCCAATTCTTCTCCTGAATCTACTTCTCTCTCCGTCTTTTCTACCAACACCCTAATTCAAGTCGCCATTATCTCCCCCCCAGACTTCTGCAGTACCTATCCAGGTGGACACCAGGTCACCATGTGTATTAGTCAGGGTTCTCCAGAGAAGCAGAACCAATAGGATATGTGTGAGTGTGTGTATATATATATATAGAGAGAGAGGGCAATCTGTTTTGCTCAAAGTCCACTGATTTCATTGTTAGTCTCATCCAAAAAACACCTTCACAGAAATATCCAGAATAACGTTTGACCAAATATCTGGGCACCCTGTGGCCCTGCTAAGTTGACACATAAAATTACCCATCACATTGCACTTTCGTTATTGGACCTCTCTAATCCATCCTCAACCTAGCATCCAATTGTCAAGTCCCTTTAAATCCCTTATTAGCATACATAGCACTTGAAATAAAATTCCACTCTGTACCCTGACTTACAAGACTCCACATTATCTGATCTGGCTTATATCTCTGCTTTCTTTTCCTATTCTCTCCCCTTTGCCCACTATGCTCTAGCCACACTTGCCTTCTTTTCCCCTCTCGAATATGTTAAATGTTTTCCTGTCTCAGATTTTTATAGTAAGTATACCCCTCTGCCTTGAAAGTTCTCCCCCTAAATTTAGGCATAGCTGGCTCCATTTTGTCAATCAGATGACATCTTAAGTGTCACCTTCTTGAAGGTGCTTTCTATGGGTATTCAACCTAAATTAGCACATTCCATTCCCAGAATTATTTTCCCATTATTTTAAATACTGGTTACTTTGTTTAGTCTAGATAATACCTCTATGGGTTCCCATTGTATTTCCTTTTCAAGAAATAATTGAAATGTGTTCTAATTTGTCTAAAATCTAAAGTTGGTTGTTTGCTCACCTCTATAAATATATTCTTGGCTGTATAGTTCTAAATAAATAGCATGAAGTCCTTTGCATTAAAGAGTGTGCTCACAGCTCACTGCAACCTCAAATTCCTGGGTTCAAGCAATCCTCTTGCCTCAGCCTCCCAAGTAGCTGGGACTACAGGTGTGCGCCACCATGCCCAGCTAATTGTTTTATTTTTTTATGTAGAGATGATATCTTGCTATGTTGCCCAGGCTGGTCTCGAACTCCTGGTCTCAAGTGATCCTTCCACCTTGGCCTCTCAAGGTGTTGGGATTATAGGAGTAAGCTACTGTACCCAGTCTATACTTTTAAATTAATCAGCTTTTCCTCTAATTGTGAGAAAAACCTTTGGTATTGAATTCTGCACCAAGAACCCTCATATTGAGGATATTTGTACTGGCTTCACAAAGTGTTTACTTTTACCCCAGTTTTGTCATCCTCCCTTGGGGTATTTGATTTTGTCCTCTGTCAGGTGCATGCACACACACAAACACAATTTCCGTTTTCTGCCAAATCCCTTAGAAAACTATTTCACTTGGATTTATAAAAAAACAGATTACAGAAAACTTGTATACAATCAACTCAATAAAGCAAATACATAATAAAAATATTACTTTCTGTTTGCACTTGTCTTTCTGTCCAGACTTATGAATATCACATCAGTGGTGCATCTGTTATTCAATACTTTTGAATAACAAAAAGACAAGGTTTCCCACATAAAATAGATCCTGTTTGCCAAAGCAACTCATTACCATGTCTAACATTCAAAGGAAAGGGAAGAACAATCCTACACGTGCTGAGAATGAGAACCACCCGACTGGCAAATAGCCCTAATGATTCTCATAGCTATATCATGTGGAAAGAGCAAAAAATCATGTATAATTGCATAAACTAACAAGAATGCAGCCAATCATACTTTGTCTGCATGATGTCAGGCATCAAAGAGCTTAGCTATCTGCTATGGAGGATTGAACTAGATAAGAATCACGTCCCCTTGACTTCAAATTTCCGCTTCACGTGTCTCCTTGACTTCACATTTCCATTGGTGCCACAGTATTTGTTATCTCACCCAGTGTACTATTGAAGTAGCTTCCTAACTTCTCTCCCTGCAGAAGTCTTCTCTGCTATAGTTCATTCTGATTAATTTTCTACACCTTTGCTTTAATTATGTGGCTTCCTTGCCAACAAGCTAAACAGAAACAAAAGATAAATATCTAAGAATAGGCTTGATTCGTTCTGCATGTCCTATAGGATCAAGCCAAACTTCTTAGCCTGACCCTCCAAATCTTCAACAATCTATCATCAATCAGCCTTTCTCTCCCCGTCAGCCTCTAGATTCTACCTCTGCATGCAGACTATTCGTTAACTTTCCCTCACATATTTTTCATTTCTTTCCTACATTTTTATTTACAATACTTCCACTGGTTCCAATTTTCACCGTAAATCTAACTTATTCTTTAAGACTTAATTAAAACTCCAATTCACCATGAAAGTTAATTCTGTAATCATCTGGAAGTTTGACATTGACCTTAGACAAAAATTTAGAATGTGATATTGGCTTAATTATTTAGTAACTTTGATCAAACACCTAATAAGTTCTAGGCAGTGTGGTAATTGTATGTGTTAGAATGTCTAATAGACAACTCTGATTCACCATGTCCAAAACTGCACTCTTGGTTTTCCTTTCCTTTATGTTTCTCCCCTACTTTTCTGCAACTCAGTTATTAGTAACTCCACCCACCCAGTTGCAGAGGTGAAAAACTCCAGAGTACCCTTTGTCTCTGCTGTCTCTCATACTCAGTAGCCAATTATAAGCAAATCACCTTCAAAATATCCCAAATCTCATTCTCACCACTTCCATTTCTACCACACTAGTTCATACCATCCATTATTCTCTCTTACCTGGATTAAACAACAGCCTGCTAAATATTCTCCCTGTTCCCACTTTTGAACTCCCTAGATTCTATTTTCCACATATGTCAGATCACGTTCTTGTCTATTTGAAAACTTCCAATGACTTCTGTACGGTGTTTCCTCTACCGTCTTAGGTTCAGTGGCTCAGATCTGTGAATTAGACTTTAAAAGGACATTAACAGGGAAAAAAAAAAAAAAACAACAGAATTTCCATCTCCAGTGATAACAGTTGTTTTCCTCTTCCTGGTATAGGAGAAGGAAGAGGGAACACCTTCACAGAAGGAGACTTATGTCCTGCTTTTAGGCAAATAGGGAGAGGACAAAGAGCTCTTTCTGTGTTTGCTGCTTCCTAATTACTTTCAGCTCAAAATAATCATTATGCTAATGTGTCATATCATGGCATATTCTGATCCCCTTCACTAATTTACCTTGCAATAAAATTCCAAGCCTGTTCTATTGTTCACAAGGCACATAACCAGCCCTTTGCACTCTCTCAGAAAGACAAAAAGGAAAGCTATTTCCCCTCTCTCAGGTTAGAAAGGGAGGGAAGCGAGGATGTGGTGGGGAGGGGTGGTTTGTGAGATCAGGGATTGGAGTGGTTTCTAAGAGAGGCCCTGTACCCCGCCCCTTAGATAGAGGCCCAGGGAGGATGCAAGTCCTCAGAGAGAGGGAGAGAGAGAGAGGAGCTGCTTGAAGATTAGGCTGATGAAGACTGTGATGGGTCATCAAGGGAGTCAAGAGAGAGCCTAGAAAAACCTCACTGACCAAACAGACATCCTATGTTGACCAATGACCAGGGGCCAGACAGCTCGATATCTACTGACACGAGTAAGTCAAGGACCACATTTCTTCTACCCTCCCTGCTGACGAAGGCAATAAGCCTGGTGAAAAGGAAGGACTGGGATTGATTAAGGCAGAATGGGAGACAAAATCAGAAATTTCTAATTGGGTCCAATTATTTACAAATTAAGATGTATTTCTTAAACAACTTGATTTATGGAATAAAATTTATATAGTCCCTGGCATGTAGTAGAAGATCAATTTATTATAACTACTGTTCCTGCCATAAATATTTTATGGGGCTGCTGAAAAAGTCAATATTAACTTTTATTTACGCAAGAGTAAGATCCAGTTCAGGAATAGTAGGGATCCCGCTGTTACCAGGGCTGAGGTTTGAAATCCACCTTGAGTACATTGTAAAGAGTGCTGATGTTGACTCACATGTAGATGGGGAAGGAGCCAGACACTGAATAGTTAAAATAACTAGGGCTGTGAAAAGTGCATAAGGAAAGACTGAAGAGAGAAACGATAGCTGTCCTCAGATATTTGAAAGGCTTATTGTGGAATATAGAATGTCCTTGTTCTGAATGGAAGTTAAAGGCATGAATGTTTGATTCAACCAACAGAAAGAGGAGTTTCTCATAGTTGAGTGTTCGTCAGTGTTAAGGGATTGAAACAGATGTTCAATATTCATCTCGTCTGGAATGTTGTCAGAAGATTCCTGTATGTTGAGGAATGTGGTCCTGGCACTTTTCAGTTTTAGGATAATATGATATGTGGGGCAGGTGGAGACAACTGATATTACTAAATTCCAGGAAATATGCTGAGTGCTCTATGTGTCATGGGCCCATTGAATCTGCCTAACAGCTCTATGTGTTCAACATTGTGAGTATTGTTATTCTTATTTTATAAATCAGGCTCACACAGTAAACTGCCAGAGTTTGCAGTGCTGCTAAATTGCAGGGTCAAGTCTAGAACCCCGGGCTACTGCATTAAAAGCCCATGTACTTTCCATTGTACACTCCATTTCCCTAACTTGCTCTTTCAAAGAAAAAGAACAAATCCTTAATTTTAGGACAGAACTTTCAAAATACACAGATTTTACTAACATAGAAATATCGACGCATAAATTATGAGCATGTGGACATATAATATAACATGTACACAACGGTTCTTCTGTGTTCTAGATGTATGACCATCTTTTTTGGTTAATGTGTGGTTAATTTTATGTGTCAACATGTCTTGGCCACGGTGCCCAGATATTTGGTCAAACATTATTCTGGATGTTTCCACAAAGGTGTTTTGTGGATGAGATTCACATTTTAAACAATGGACTTTGCATTATGTCCTCCAGGTTCATCCATGTTGTCACAAATGACAGAATTTCCTTCTTCTTCAAGGCTGAATAGTATTCCATCGTGTATATATACCATATTTTCTTTATCCATTCACGTGTTGATGGACAGAAGGACAAATACTGCATGATCTCACTTATATGTGCAATCTAAAAAGGTGAACTCAAAGAAGTAGAGAGTAGAATGTGTTTACCAGAGTTGGTGGAGGACAGAGTCCGGAATAGGGAGATGTTGGTTAAAGGATACAAAGTTTCAGTTAGACAGGAGCAATAGTTTTGAAACTTGTTGCACAGCATAGTCACTACAGTTAATAATAATGCATTGTATGTTACAAAATTGCTAAGAGAGTAAATTTCAAATGTTCTTACCACTGCAATATGGATAAATATGTGAGGTGATGGATATGTTAATTAGTTTAATGTAATCATTCCACATTTTATATAATCTCAAAACATCACATTGTACCCCACAAATATATATAATCATAATGTGTCAATTAAACATAAAAATAAAATTCAAAAAAAACTTAATAAAAACTATTTGAAAAAGTCAGCTGATTTTGAATAAAGTAGATTATCCTCCATAATGTGGGTGGGCCTCATCCAGTCAGCTGAAGGCCTTAACAGAACAAAGACTGACCTAGTCCAAGCAAGAAGTGGACTGCCTTTGAACTCAGACTACAACTCTTCCCTGAGTCTCCAGCCTGCCAGCCTACCCTGCAGATTTGGGACTTGTGCCTCCACAATTGTGTGAGCCAATTCCTTAAAAATAAAAAACTATCTACATACATATACATATCAGGTTGGTTCTGTTTTTCTGGGGAAAACACTGGCTAATGCACTGACTTATATTTGTTTGTCTGTATGTTTCCTGGTTTCTTCTAACTTTAAAATTCAACATGTAAAATCTTAGAAGTAGATCTTTTCCCAATCAAGCCTTCAGATCATATCCCAGCTTTAGCCACCACTGTGCAGTCTGGTACGAGACATTGAGCTAAGGTGCACCCAGATTCCTGAATGACAAAACTGAAATCATAAATGTTATTGCTTAAAAAAAAAAAAAAACCCTCAATGAGTGGAACTTCAATTTCCTTGGGATCATCTGGTGTAATAGAGGCTAACTGGGAGGCTGGGGACCTGGTCCTAGCCCCTGGTCACCTTTAGCTAGTTTGTGCGGACCTCACATCTCAGGATTTCATCCCTACCTGTATATGAGAGGGCTGGGCAGGGGACCTTTAACTTCCCTTAAATACCACAATTCAGTGTCCCTGTTAATCATACTGTTTATTCATCAAAATAAACACTGATAGAGGTCATAAGTAGAACACACCCTGGCTCTTCAGGCCTCCGGATTTGGTGGCAGCGTTCCAGCTTCCTTTCTGCCTGTAACTGTGCGTAAGTCCTGCTCTACCTCCTTTTTTACCCCCACCCAACAGTTCTCTATCATAATCAGCGTTAAGTAATTTTTATGACACTTCTGTGTGTGGCTCGGGCATGTGTCCGTGTGCGCGTGCGCGGGCTGTTTGGCTCTGGATGTACAGACAGCTTTGACATTGGAAGGTTTGTCTTTAGCATTTTGTGGATTAACTGGCAGTACACAATGGGAAAGGAACATCTTTCCAAGTGTGAGCCCTTCTTCTCTTAAGAAGGGCTCACACTTGCAAAGAGGGAGGTGTGCCCAGATCCCTTTGCCAGGCAGCTACTTTGCAGGAGCACTGGAGAGCCCGCAGCGGACTTTCCCCAGCGAATAGCTGGATTTGCGTTTGCAAATCGATCCCGCTCAATAAAATGATGTGTGAACATCTTCCCAGCCCCCTGTTAATAATATCCCTTCCTTTTTTTGAGCGAGCGACCGAGCAGAGAGACAAGAGAAGAAAAGAAAGAGTCAGAACAGTAAAGAGAAGTAAAGCAATGCCCCGGAGCCTGGCGGAGGGGCCCCGCGCGGGGACTCGGGTGGGCTGGGAGCGCGGAATCGCTGGGGCAGGGAGGAGATGCCCACGGGAGCGCCTGCATTCCGAGCTGTTCATTTCTTTCGCCGAGGGTCTCCAGGCTTCAGCGCTCGCGGCATTCCGGCGACCTCCGGGTCTGCCCCGTCCCCTCCCCTCCCGGGAGCGAAGCCCGGCTCTGCGCCAATCTCCCACCCCCAGCGGGCCCCCCCACTTTTTCCTCGCTGCCCGCAGCGGGGGCTCCCGTCCCGTCCCGCGGGGCGACTTCTCCCTTTCTGCCCCCGGGTGGACGATCCTGGCTGGGGCAGCTGCGCCTGCGGGACGGCCTCCGCGGAGGAGCGCAGAGCCCGGGGCAGCCCGAGGGCCGCGCGGAGCGGGCCAGACGCCCCGCGCCGCCGGGGCGGGCGCACCTGAGCCCCCAGTCCGGCCCAGGCGCGGCGCCGGAAGCCCAGGCGGATCGCGCAGGCCCGGGGAGAGCAGCCTGAGCCCGCGGCGGGTGCAGGGGGGAACCAGAGCCACCGAGGGGGGGACCAAGTCCCGCCTCGCGCCAGCGGGGGCGAGGACCCGCGAGTCGCACCCCTCCACCCGCAGCCCCGCCCGGCCCGGCCCCGAGCACCCTGGCAGCAGCGCACTGGCAGCCCCGGCGTGCTCAGCCTCTCGCCCTAACTCTCCTTAACTTCTCTGAAAGGAGCAGCGTGCCGCCCGCCCCCTCGCCCACGGGAGCGGAACTTGAACTCCGCCGCGCCCGGGTCCACCTTGCGCCGCCCTGAGCGCGGGCGGGAATCCCTGATGATCTGTCCAGGAAGGGCGTGAAGCGGGGCCAGCGCGGTGCTCGGCCCGGGCGCGGGGGTCCCGGTGGTGGAGCCCGCAGCAGCAGAGCCGGGGCGAGTGGGAGAATGAGCGTGCGGCCTCGGGGGACCACAGCGCAGTAATGTCAACATGTAAGTCTCACCTTTCAGCTCGGAATTCTTCCCATCTTTATCTGTACTCGCCTCCCCCCACCGCAACTCAGTGATTTTGTAAGAACTTCAAGAGCATTGACGGAATAAACCGGTTTGTCTTCAGTGTGCCCCTCGAGGCACAGAACGAATATTGCCAAACCGAGCTGTGACATGTGTGTGCGGCTCCCTTCTCTCTCTCTCTCTCTCTCTTTTTTTTCCTCCAGCGAGGTAAACCTCACATTTGGGCGGTGTAAAGCCTAATGAAAAGGGCAGGGCTTCAAGAATGGGGAAAACGTGTTTTCGATTCAAATTAAACAAGGAGTAACCGGCAGCGCTCCTCAGTCCAGGGGCCTTAGCCCTGCCAAGAAAGCGCTCTCCGGGATCGGCACCTGGGGGCTTGGAAGGTACTGGTATGCCGAGAAAATGTTGACTTTACACATTGTCACCATTGACTATAGAAGTTATTCTTGGATCTTTGGGATATTTGAATTTTTCTTTTTTAAGCGCGCAGAACGTGTGCTCAGTGTACTTTGTAGATTAAAAAGTAATTAAGGTATATGCCGTTTTACGCTCTAGGATCTGTGAGGGGACTTCTGTAGAATTATATGTGGGGGGTTTGGGGCTCTGAAACGGTTAGAGAAACCTAAAAGATTTTGCTTCTGTGGAATTGTCTTCTAAATGGTGAGATGCCTCAGAGGCACCTCGGAAGGGCCGCCAAGCACCATCTGGCCTTCCAGAATGGAAAAAGGAAGATTGGACTCACAGGGGCCAAGCTTATTTTTGTGGCCAACTGAGAAGTTACTTTTTCTTGTAACATGTAATTTTCCTTCTGGTGTTTTATTTAATCTTGGGCAGACACCCTGACAGACATTTTACCCACTTCCACTGACCAATGTACAAGAGTTTCTAGAAATTGATAGTCGGTTACCCTTCCCCGACTTCTGGATCCTTATTTGTCTTCACATGAATTTTCTTTCAGTTTAATGCCTGGAAAAAGACCTCCCCCTTAGTTAGGCCCTGTCTTTCCCTGTCCGTCCTCCCCTTCCCCACTCCCCAACACACATTTTTAAAATAGGAGAAAGTGGTACACCCAAACCTAGCACTCTGCAGCTCTGTCCCTTGTAACGTGCAGTGTCATTAGAAATGAACCACTTATTTTTACTAAACTGCACGTGAAATAATGAAAGAATTCCACACCTGCGAGTTTTAAAGGTTTATTTATGCCAGTGGAATCAGCCAGGTAAAACTTGAAAGAATTTATTTTGGAATACAGCCAACAATTTCATATAAGACTTGTTCTTATTTATAGGCGACACATTTCAAATGAATATGAGTTTGTTTTCAACTTCAGTTTTTCTTGCAAATATTGTAAGATTTTTAAACAGATATTTGTCCAGCTTTTTTAGATATTTAGATCTTACAAGAAAAAAGCATATGACACCTAAAAATATGAATACCAGTTTTAAAAATAAAAGATGCGAAACTGATCAACAGGTAATGTAAAAATATCCTGATTAAGTTAGATAGTCCATTTGAATTCCTCATGATTAAAGAATCATGTCATTCTACTGTAAAACATGAATATTAAATCACATAGAAAATAGGGTTTTGTACTGTGATTTGAGTTTTTTTAATTAAGCTATTTCGACTGAAAGCTTTTTCATTTCTTACCAGTTTGTAATTTTTTTTTTCATTTCACCTTTTACAATTCATATGGAATGGTTTTAAGATGTTCTGATTCTTTTTAGATGTTGGTATGTTAGGATGTATGGAAAGAATACCAACATTTCCAAGATAAATATTCCTACTATCTTGTTGAAAAATGTTAGTGGGGAACAGAAACTGTATTATCTTTTACATTTTAAGAGATTCAAATACACAAACTGTTTAAGTGTATTTTCTGCCTATTCCTTGTGGAGAAAGAGTATTTGTATATTGTTCTGAAATTATAGACTTTATAAATATATTTGAGAATTGTAGTGACTGCATATTTTTCATACCCTAAGAAATTTAATAGAGTTCGTAAGACTTGCATTCATTGGTCTCAAACTGCATGAAGCTACTGTTCCATTTATGGCTTATATAAATTACATGACATTGTGCTTTTCCAATGTGAATGGTGAATGAGGCTATTGTCTGTTGGCTTATGGGAAATATTAGAAGTCTGTAGTTTTACAGCCTAACTGGACACGTCACTCTGATTTCTGGAAATAATGATTTGAAAGAGAATCAGTTTATATATTAAAAATAAACTAACAAACGCTTCCTTAAACCAGACCATTTTTCTAACTACCCATATATCTTACAGAGTTTACAATTCTGATGGGATGATTAAAAGTTTCTACAGACTATTCAGAATTTAGACTAAATAGAAAAAGATTTTGTTCAATGTGTGTGGTATGTATGGGCAAAAACTATATCTTGTAATTTTCATTTCTAATTGGATGGCATTATTACATTATCTACATTGGATGACATTGTGGTGCATGCTGGTT
>NW_012150618.1:8582484-8583664 GCF_000956105.1 Propithecus coquereli | reverse complement strand
GGGGGCCACCAAGTGGCAAATATAATGCATGGATTTTTTTTTTTCTTTTACTAATTAGCTTGAAGGAGGTGATTAGATCATCATCTTTTAAGTTCCTTTATTTGGAAGCAAGGGCTAAGAAAGGTTTCCATTTTCAAATCCATGCTGGAAACCTAAACTTTTCCATTATTTGTCATAATTTGCTTTACTGAAAGTTGAGTGTCCTTATTGCTACTTTCTTTCATTGTAGGATGTTTCATTCAGGTCGAATGTGGAGTTGCCATTGGAAATGGAAGCCAAGTCCTCTTCTAGTCTTATTTACTTTATATATTACAAGTGTTCCTCACTCAGGTAAGACTCTTCCTCTTTCAAACTCCAAATTTAATTGTGATTCCATTGTCTGCAGTGTAAGTATGCTACTTACTTAAGTAACCTGACCTTCATTTGTTGCCATTTTTTATTGTTTCTGTCCCTATAGGGTTTTTTTTTTTCCCTATCATCTCTCTATCCTCCCTGAATTCTGCAGGAGTGCTCTTACTTTGATCATTGTTTTATTTTCTAGTGAGTTTATTTCTTTAATGTTTGCTGTCTTTCTTTTAGTTCTATTTATTTATTTAGCCCATATTGAGTGATGAGATAACTACATAAATGCTCTTAAAAAGTGCTAGCTGTTTCCTACACTATTGAATAAATATACAGCACTTACTTCTCCTTTCAAGTTTTCATATAGTTATTTATGGAAAGTACAAACTCTGCTATTTTCATTCATCCTGATTTTATTGTCATGTTGCAATATGAAATAGGAATTGGAAATTAAGTTTGTGAATTATGTAGTTAATTTAGTTTACCTGATATAAAAATTAGTTGTAATTATAGTATTTTTGGAATTAAAGTATCCATTTTTTGTAATTATGTTTTTTTCTGAACTTTGAAATAAGACCCTTTTGGCTGTTGAAAACAAAATTTTCTAGAAACAGTTAATTATGTGAACAAGCCAATCAGAGGCTGGGGAATATAAATGATATTTAAAAGTAAACCATTTCTTCATTATCTGCTTTTGTCACTGAACAAACTCATTTCTTTTAAATCCATTCTGTTTTACTCTTTGTTTTCTCCTGGTGCATATTTTCTTTTAGAGTAAGACTAAAATGTCAAGAAAATCATTATTCTTGAAGTCTTATGTATTTATTACTTGGAATTT
>NW_012150618.1:8580232-8582434 GCF_000956105.1 Propithecus coquereli | reverse complement strand
TTTGTAGTTCCTATTTAGAACCCTAGTAACCCTGTTTGGGATTTTCCATTCTTGTGAGAAAGTTGTTTAAATCTCAGGGATGTGTCTTTGCTAAGTGATCCCCTGAGAAGACACACAGTGCTTTCCTTCCTCTGTTCTATTCTTACTTTATTTGTTTCTGTTCTTCAGTAAACAGTAAAGTGGATGAAAGTTGGCATGTCATATAGTTCATGTTTGGTTATAAGTGCCTGCCTTGTCCTGGGTTCCTTTTCCATCTGAAGTGATAGAGTCTTGAGACCTGGAATGTTTCAGGCCATGGTTGGTCATCATTTGCACCTAGCTTTGGCAAAACAACTTCAGGGTTGAAAATGGAATCCCTAAGTGTTGGAACCTTTTATAGCAAAGGAGAGGTTGCATGAGCATATTAAAATAGAACAGTATTGAGTGTAACCAAGTGGATGAACATGAATCACTATTATATAGAGATTACAAGAATTTAAGAGAGGATTGTTATTCACATATTGATAAAGAGAATTGTCATATGCCAAAAAGATTAAGAAGCTGGGAGTTCTATTGGGCTGATACTTCTTTTCTGTTAATATCTGTAAAGCTGGCAGCCAGGTTTGATTGGTCTGGACCTCAGTTTCCTCCTTTGTGAAATGAGGAGGTTAGATTAGACTTCATCTTTGGTCCTTCTAGTGCTGAACTTCTTTGAATGTAGAATTGTGTTTTTGTTTTAGAAGCATACTCATTCATCCAGCATCAATAGGAAATAGGCCCATTCTTCCAAATAAGTGAAATTTCTATGTGATAGAAGTTTATCACCTACCATTTTAAAGGCCCCTACTAAGTGCCATGCACTGCTATCTCTGGTTCTTTTTGGTGGATAACATCCTATTTACAGAAGAGGAAGTAGGCTCTGAGTTTAAATACTTGCCCCACAAACCACACAGTTAATAGAGGATTCAGAATGTAAATCAGTGCCATTGTAGAGTCCACGTCCATTAACATTACTCACTTACTAACTGAAACATACTTCTCATTATCAGTAACTTCTTTTCATATCAAATATTTTAGATGGATATTTTGAAAGAATGCCTTCCGTACAACAAATACTCTTCACATCTTAACCTTTTCCTTGTTTAGAATTTCTATCAGGAGAACTGCATGATGCTAGAACTTCTAATTTGGTGAATACAAAAATGTGGTATGAGTTTCAGACACTACTTAAAATTTCTGTCCAATTTCATTTCTGTTCCCAGGTGATCCCAGAAGTGGCTGTAAAGTCAATTGATTAGTGTTGACAGAAGAGATTAATCCTATTATCTGTTCTTGTTTGAGCCTTTTCCTTTGATTTCACTATGGACAGAATAACCATGCTTACATGAGAATGCCTAAGATGACAGTAACAATAACAATAGCTAATACTTATTGAGCACTTGCTGAGTATTAGACGTTGTTCTTAAAAGACATTATCTTAATCATCTCAGCAACTTTATCGACTAGTTACATTGCTGTTCCTTATTTTATAGGGTGAGAAATAGGAGGCACAAGGTGATCAGGTATATTTTTCATAGTAACCCATGAGTAGCAAACAAGGTCTGTCTGACTCTAATGCTTGCTCTCTTTGCTACAGCATGGTCTCTTACAGTAAAAGAAAGATTGAAAATGCAGGCTTGAGGCCGGTGTAGGAATTACTTGATTTCTAATTTTGTTCATTCAAGGATTTCTCTCTCTTCCTGCTTTTCTGGTTTTCTGTTTAGTATTACACATTTTACCCAGGTAAGCAACCTTCAGGCTTTAAGGAAGGTATTACTGGGACCCTAAAGTATCTTATTAGTTGCCCTTCTTTTTAGAAATGACTCCGAATTACCACTTATAGGCAAAGTAATTCTCTCTTTGGGGATTTTAAGATCTCCTGGAGATTTCTTTTTGTTATTTACCTACCTTCCTGCCTCTTGACTCTCCTGATCACCAGTCCATTTATGGTCCCTTTTGGTGACTGACTTTTATAATAACTTCCCCCTTTGCTGGCTTGCCTCTGTTGCTGCTGTTGACTCAATGCAATGTATCATACCATTGTTTTTAGCTAATATAATACGGATGTTCCTTCTAAATCATTATTAAATATAACTTTCAGTTTAAAGATGAGACAACTGTGCAGAAAGGATTATATGAGAGTTTTCAAAGTACCCCTGCATCTAATGTCATTTACTAGTTTCT
>NW_012150618.1:8564360-8570172 GCF_000956105.1 Propithecus coquereli | reverse complement strand
GACTCTTTCTTCACTTGATAAGAATCTCTAAAAGGTGTTTTGAATAATCTCTTTTTATGTGGCATCACACTTGATGACTCTGAAGATGAATGATATCTCAAGCAGACAGAGGGTTATGGCTTCAAGTAGAGCGGGAAACAAACAGCAAAGAGCCAATAAATTCCTAAGCAACCAGAAGCCTGTTTCCACTCATAGTCTTAGTCATGAGCACTGAGGGAGGAGCCTCCCTTGTCTCCTGAAAAATCAATGATATCAGCAGATTGTTTCAAAGCGGAGTGTTATTCTGATATCTATGAGACATCGACTGCTAAAAGGGGAAATGTTTCTGAAAGTACAATTAGGCCTGAATTGTGTACTTTCTAACCTAGAGCACATCATAGTTCCAGAAGGCAGGTGATTGGGCAGAAAGAATCTTGTACTTTTTTGTATTAATATTTCCCATGATCATAGAATGAGCAATTATTAGCTAGCATCAATTACATTGCAACCTGTATTTAAGTGTTAAATGGACATATTTAACATATCATTATATTTGATCAAAATGCTTTTAAATGTCTGTAAAAATAATCCTTTCATAAAT
The DNA here is from genome assembly GCF_000956105.1 of Propithecus coquereli. Lineage (NCBI taxonomy): Eukaryota > Metazoa > Chordata > Mammalia > Primates > Indriidae > Propithecus > Propithecus coquereli. The sequence continues at coordinate 8,569,592 of NW_012150618.1, read as the reverse complement.
CTGCAATTTTTTTTTAGCCATTTTAGTAACAATGTGTGCTTAAAATTACTAAATGTATCTTACAGATCAAACATAAGACTCTAATTGTGCAAATTATTTTGCATATACTAATAAATGTATGTGTGTTTCAGTCAAGGTCAAAGTGTTACAAATTACCGTCTGAAGCTTTCGGCTAAAAGGCTGTGTTCCCATTCCAGACCTGAGATTAAAAAGAGGCAATGTGATTCAATAAATAAAACCTAGAAAGTTTTATGGAGATGTTTCTCTGAGGCATCTTTCTAGGTAATTTCCTCATGTACCTTTGGATGATCTGAATTCAATGTAGTTAAATATGAAACTCCACATGAGAGGGTCGTAAAAGTCAATTACATGACTGTATAATGGGAATGACTTACCTTGACACCACAGTGACAGTCTCAAATGACTAACAAATAGGGCCGCTAATGAAATAGACACCACTTAGGCGATATTAGGAAGAGAGGGATTTCAACATAGAGTCCTGCTTTTCACTGGTTAGATCACACTTGTCTCCAGGAACGGTTGTCATAATTTAGAATTGATGGACGTAGACTGTCTAGACTAATGTGTCTCAAGCAGTCTGAGGGCTGTTTCAGAGCTGTCTCTGTCTACATTGAGTATGTGAAACCTCTCTGAGTATGGGCTGCAGCGTGGGGCTCCATTCCTTTGTGTCCACCATAACATTGTTGCCTTTGTGTGTCAATTTTTTTAAAGTAAAAATCTCACTGAATTAAAAAAAAAAGCTGATTTAGAGAAATGGCATAGTCACTTTAAAGTAGTGAAGTCAGTAGGAAGATAACTGGTCTTTAGATATTTAAAGAGTGGTCATTTGAAAGTGATACCAGACTTATTTCAGATGTCTCAAAGAGCAGAGCTAGGACCAGTGAGTGGACGCTGTAAATACAAAATGACTCTGCTAGTAATTGGTTGCCAAAAATAAAAGCAGCTCTCCTTGAGATTCCCTATCACTGGCAATCGGGACACAAAGGAATCTCAGTATTAAAAGGAGTTTGTACTGGAAACCTTGAAGGCTTTAATCATGGAATGTGTGTGTGTGTTATACAGTCTGTTTTTTCTTTTTAATGTACACATAGTTTTAATTGTTTTATCTTAAAAGTTTCACCTGTGTACATGTCCTTTTAATTTTAGCAGCTATTTTTTATACTGAACTAGAACTAGAGATTGGGCAGGTAACTTTCTTGGACAAGATAAACCTGGGAACTCTAGACTTTAATAGGGTATATCAATTCTGAGACTTTAGCGGGTAGAATATTTTCCACCATTTTTAAATGACTAATTCTCTAAACGGTTTCTTTTCTTTTCCTTTTTTTTGGAGACAGAGTCTCTCACTCTGTTGCCCTGGCTAGAGTGAGTGCCATGGCGTTAGCCTAGCTCACAGCAACCTCAAACTCCTGGGCTCAAGTGATCCTCCCACCTCAGCCTCCCCAGTAGCTGGGACTGCAGGTGTGCATTACCATGACTGGCTAATTTTTTTACTTTCTGTAGAGACAGAGTCTGGCTGTGTTGCTCAGGCTGGTCTTGAACTCCTGGCTTCAATCGATCCTCCCACCTCCACCTCCCAAAGTGCTGGGAGTGCTGGGAACCACCACGCCTAGCAAAGACATTTCTTTTTATTTTCAACAAGTAGAATATGTGCTTTTTGGCACTGTTCTTGTTAAAGTTGCAATATCATAGTGTTCAGTAAGTAAAGAATGTGGAAAAGAACAAAATGGAGATGAACCAGAGAGAAAGAAAACCAAAAGTGTTCCAGACTTAATGAGTAAATATATTTTACAGGGTGGGGCAGCAGGGGAAGGAAGGTTTGGAGGTTAGACGAGAAAAATATATTAATCCTTCAATGAACATGAAGTCACATACATATCTTTTGCCCTCCATTGAACTAAGACGATTAAACATCTGAAAAGAAAACAAGGTCAGTTGCCAGCACATGGGTGGTAGCTGTCACCAGTTTAGGTTAACCTTCCTTAACCATCTACCAAGAAAATACTCTCAGGAATAAGGGGGCCCAATGGGGGCCATTTATTATCATTTTTTATGATTAAGACTAATTTATCTTGAGTTTTTTAAAAGTTAAAATATTTGCAAACAATCTTCAGAATGAGATCCTTTCTCAGAAAAATAGTTTGAATTATGATGAATTTCATATCAAAATATCTTGGTTTATAGTCATTCCTAAAGCAGCTTCGCCTTAAACTTGTGGTTTAGAAATGATATGCTTTTTAAAATATTACAAAATTTCTGCAATAAATCAACTGTTAGGAATCAAAAGATATGCCTCCCTCTAATACATTCTCCTCCAAGTTTGGTGCTGCCAGTTTAGATAAAAGAGAGAAAGTGTTTGCACTAGAGCCCGGAAGATGGATTGTATCCACCCATTTACAAATCAGGCTCTTTCTTCTCATTAATTATAACATTACACTAATCGGTACTATTGGCTTGGCGAAAGCTATGAGAATGAGCGAATGCTCATAATTTTTGCAGATCCCCAACAGAACAATCTCTTTAGAAGATTTTTTACTTGGTCAAAAGTTTAGATTAAAGACTATTATTGAGGTAAAGTACAGATCTGGAAAAAGAAAACACTCTCAGAATATTAATCACTGTTTTTATGCACATTCACAGTTCTTTTCTTCTTCCTTTCTTTATTCTATGCCTTAAATATATGTCCAGAAATAAGGTATTATATACAACTGATACAGGCCACTATTGAATGTGATAGTTTTGAGAGATTACTGGCTTTATTGAACAGAATTTTAAGACAGAAAACGAGAGTTTCTGATGACTGATTTCAGTAGCTACAATAATGGTGCTATGGGGGCTAGATGTTTACAGATAATTTGCCTCGGTGTTGGGGGTTTTTTATTTGTTTTAGAGAAGGTGAACTCCAAGTATGTACACTAAGATTATGGAAATATGTCCCCATCCCCCTTTTCCAAATTCTCCTAATCAGACTGTAATGATCAATTGTGTCCTGGCTGGCTCTCCAGAGGTCAATATTAGTATTTTATTTGGACTACTAATCTCATCTTTTATTTGGACTATTCAGCTCATGACCACAACATTTCTGTTTCAATACTGCTAAAGACCTAATATTTCATTAAACAATAAGGTTTGTGGTTTTCCTCTCAGAGCCTTTGCTAAATTGACATAGGGCTTTTTCCTTCCAGTTCAGTAAGCCCTGATGCTTTAGTTGGTTTGGTTAGGACTCTCCTTCTCATCATCTGACTTGCTTACATGTCTTCCACCCACATACATTAGAGAGGACTGTGTCTTTTATTAAACATTTCAGAAGAAAGTTCTCTTTGAACTTTAAGCCATTCCTTATATTTAAGGTGGTGTCCATTTGCAAACATGATACTGCTGATTTTGCCACCACGGAAGATGTGTTCCGGAAATGTGTAGCGAAAGAATTATAATAAATTGCTTTCCAAGCTGTCCTACTGAGACGTTGCATTTCCCGTAGCAAGGATGAGTCTAGCTGATCAGAGAGTTAAGCATTCTTAATCAGAGCCTCCCTGTTTCCTCACTATTATAACATTTATGAGAGTATTATAGTACTTAAAGGAGTTACAGAGAACATAAAGTAAATATTCTGTTCTTAGACTTATTTAAAAGCTAAAGGCTATGTCATAATATCATATATGAGCATTGTGTGTGTGCATGTATGTGTATATGTGTGTGTGTGTGTGTGTGTATGTATATATCTCCTGCTCTTTTCAAAGTCCTGGTTATGCAAAGCTGTTATAAATCATGTTCCTTAATGTTAAGAAGTTTTGGGTGGGGAGACTGACACAAGAAAAATGTAGGATGCAATGCGATATGTCATTTAGTAGAATTGCAAATATGGTATCAAGTGATAACAGAAGAGATCTCAGAAGAGTTCTTATGGAGTAGATACGTTAAAATTGCATCTTCTAGCAGGGTGATGAATAAAATATTTATGGTATCTTTACCATTTGAACAGATTTTCCTGCTGTAAGATTGAACAACTGGTTGTAATACTGATGCAGCCATTGGAGTAGTGGGTGAGCCCTGATGATACCAGCAAATGAGAAGATGGTGAAGGGGTATGGGCATGCAGAAGGTGATCTAGGCAGAGAAAGGGGCAAGGGCAAGGGCAAAGGCAAATGCACAGATGCACTGAAAATGACTTTGAAGGAGCATATGTACTTCCTGTTACTAGACTAAAGGGTAAGGAATGAGGCTAGACAGGTAAGTGGGAGGCCAGACTGGAGGATGTCATGCTGAATGAGGACTTCCAGCCCAGCAGCGGAGATAAACGGGTTACTGCTGGCTATAATTCAGTAAGATAAGTACACTCAGAGATGAATGCCGAAGGGCACAGAGGCTAAGAACTTCCCTAAGGCTGTGGTTAGGGTACTCAGTGACAGAATCAGTTTTTGTTTATTGAATCTGCATCTTTATGCTTTCTTTCTGTCATACTTTTGTGCTTCAGAAATGGAAGGTTTAGTTTCCTCATTGGTGAACAGCATTGATATATATCAAAAAGCTGGAGATAGTAATAGCACTTTAGACACCCTTGATGCCTTCCCTTTCTTGCTCAGACCCGTATTTAGTTGTGACCAAGTGTTGCTGAATCTAGATCAGAAATGTCTCCTTTGTCTTTTGTAACTATTTTCTCAGAGGCTGTCGTCTCCACAGGGTATATTGTAAGAGCTTCTAAGTAATCTCCCTGCATCGAGTGTTTCTGATAAACCACAGTTGGAATCATGTCACAGCCCCAAATCAGTTTCCTTGAGGGTTCTCATTGCCTGCAGCATGGAGTTCATATCCTAACTTACCTTTGTAATGTCCTATCAAATCCCTGCCAAATAGTAGGGTATCAGTTAAAAATTTAATGATGATAGAAATTAGAGAATTTATATCGTTTTTCTTAGCAAAAATAGGATTGCCATAGATCTTTAATTATTTAAGAGAAGAAATTTGTGCTTAGCCTAAGTACAATGTTGATTTTTAAAAACAAGTGAGTCAACCCTTCTATCTTTGTGGAGGACTAGCTATTTGAAAGGAAATTTCATAAAACTTTACCATAATTATTTGTGCCAAAAGGAGAAAGTGGTCACGCTAAATGAGTACAATAGCATAGTTTTTTAAAATAATGTTCTAAAAAAATTTTGCTTCCTCCAACAACTGAGCTTTTCATGGAGACACTTTTTTTGGTTAGTGCTAATC
>NW_012150618.1:8562276-8563551 GCF_000956105.1 Propithecus coquereli | reverse complement strand
TGTGCATTGGTTTCATAATAATATAAAAATCAATGCATACTAATTGTTTTTATAACTTGGATATGGATAGGATTATAACACTCTTTGATTTTATATGTGTATTCCTACACATAATGTATACATACAATGCTCACAGATTATATATGTGTATAAAATCTATTACTAGTGGTCAATATTTTTGCATAAGAAAACTGATTTGAATAGTGATAATTGTGCCCTGAAAACTGGAAATACCACTGTATCTGAACAAGGTTGGCTAAAATTAAAAAGACTAAAAATTACTAGTATTGGTGAAAAGTTGGTGAAAGTTGTCTGAAACTTTCACATATTTCAGGAGCAAGTATAAAACTATACAACCACTTTGGAAAACAGCTCAATAGTTTTACAAAGTTTTATGTATGTATCTATCTACAATAGGATTTAATAATCATATTATTGGGTATTTCACAAAAAGAAATGAAAACATTTGTCCACAAAAAGATCTATACAGGAATCTTATAACATCATTATTCATAATAGCCCCAAAGTGAAAAAAAAATCCAAATGTCTATCAATATATAAATGGATATACAGATTTTGGTATTCATAATATAGAATATTACTCAGCAAAAAAAGGAATGAACTACTGATACATGCAGCAGTATGAATGGGGATCTCTTAAACATGTAGAACAAAGAAAGGGACATATAGAGTATTGTATGATTATATGGAGTTATGGAATAGGGACAACTAAGCTATAATAATAAAAATAAGAACAGTTGTTGCCTCCAGGGAGCAACAGTAACAGACTGGAAGGAGACACAGTAAGATACACTGTGTTGATGGAAATGTTCCAAATTTTGATTGGAATGTAATTACGTAAAGATATACATTTATCAAAACTCATCAAAGAGAACACTTAAAATTTGCACATTTTATGTAAATTTACCTCAATTAAAGCAATCTCATCTAATTAAAAATACGGGTAATAGTTTTAGGACACAATAAACAGAATTCTAATGTCCCCAGAACTATGGGGATTTTACTGGCTAAATCAAGACTTAAATAATAGTTTTCTAAAACACAACTTCTTTGTTATATTTGCTGAAGTATTTTCGATGAGCAGGAAAGGAATTTTTAATTTTACTCTAGTTGTATTAGCTGTATTTACTCAGATATTTTCAATAGTTAAGAATTATTTTTGAGGGTTGAGGGAGAACCCATTTCTACAAAGATATAGACTTTGCCTAGCTCAAGTGTAAGCTTCCACCTCACCTTTCTTTAGCCTCTACATAC
>NW_012150618.1:8560864-8562226 GCF_000956105.1 Propithecus coquereli | reverse complement strand
GGTATCTCCATACTGTTTTCCATAGAGGTTGTATTATTAATAATTTCTGGTCCCACTGACAATGTAGAAGCGTTCCTTTCTCTCTGCATCCACACCAGCATCTATTATTTTTGGACTTTTTAATAAAAGCCGTTGTAACAGGGGTAAGGTGATATCTCATTGTGGTTTTAATTTGCATTTCCCTGATGATTAGTGATGTTGAGTATTTTTTCACATATTTATTGGCCATTTGTCTATCTTCTTTTGAAAAGCTTCTGTTCATGTCTTTTGCCCACTCTTTGATGGGGTTGTTTGATTTTTTTTCTTGCAATTTGCTTGAGTTCTTTGTAGATTCTGGTGATTATCCCTTTATTAGATGTATAGCTTGTGAATATTTTCCCCATTCTGTAGGATGTCTGTTTGCTCTGTTGATTATTTCCTTGGCTGTGCAAAAATTTTTTAATTTAATCAAGTCCCATTCATTTATTTTTGTCGTTGCCGTGATTGCCCTTGGGGTTGTCTTCATAAAGTCTTTGCCTAGGCCAATATTTAGAAGAGTTTTTCTAACATTTTCTTGTAGTATTCTTATGGTTTCATGCTCTACATTTAAATCTTTTATCCATCTTGAATTAATTTTTGTGAGTGGTGAGAGAGATGGAGCCTGTTTCATTCTTCTGCATGTGGCTATCCAATTTTCCCAGCACCATTTATTGAATAGGCATTCAATAAATATTGTTGTCTGTCCTCAGTGTATATCGTCTGCTTTGTCAAAGATCAGAAGGAACATATCTCAAATTATAAAAGCCATATATGACAAACCCACAACCAACATTATACTGAATGGGGAAAAGCTGAAAACACTAAGAACTGGAACAAGACAAGGATGCCCATTGTCACCATTTCTATTCAACATAGTGCTGGAAGTCCTAGCCAGAGCAATCAGACAAGAGAAAGAAATTAAGGGTATCTAAATTGGGAAAAAGGAGGTCAAACTATCACTTTTTGCTGATGATATGATTTTATATCTAGAAAACCCAAAGATTCCACCAACATACTCCTGGAGTTCATAAATTTAGCAATGTCTCTGGGTACAAAATCAATGCACATTAATCAGTAGCGTTCCTATAATAGTCAAGCCAAGAGTAAATCAGAGACTTAATACCATTTAATAGCTACAGAGAAAATAAAATAACCTAGGAATATATTTAACCAAGTAGATAAAAGATCTCTACAAAGAGAACTATAAAACAGTGAAGAAAGAAATCACTGATGATACAAACAAATGGAAAAACATATATTGCTCATGGATGGGTAGAATGAAGGTTTGTAATAGGCAGTATTACAAAAGTGGGATGAATTGTGTATATATGATTTTGTAAGATT
>NW_012150618.1:8558633-8560814 GCF_000956105.1 Propithecus coquereli | reverse complement strand
GTACAGGGAGGTGGGGGGCGAAGAGCTCAGGTGGTGTGCACTTACCTCATTGCCTGCTGTGCACCCAGTTCCTAAGTTTCATGGAAGACAATTTTTCCATGGGGGTGGGGGATAGGGGTGGTAGAGCGCAGGTGGAGCTCAGGTGGTGGTGCACAAATGGGTTACTGACAGGCCATGGACCAGTACTGGGCCATGGCCCGGGGGTTGGGGGCCACAGTGTAATATTGTATTTGTACTACAGACTGGTTAGGAGAGCTTCTCATGGACCTCTGTGTAGCAATCCGAGTTCTTCTTTAAGCTTCTTTTTCCTGGTTTCAGTGTATTCATATCACTATTTTCCCTCCCTCCACACCTCTCTGAAGTCTAATCCATTGCTGAATGTGGGGGCATTTCATGTATACCTATATTTTTTAAATGTCCTTCATTTTAATGCAGTCCATCATTGCCTCTTGCCTCAGCTTTTGTAATAACAGAAAAACATGCTGTTTCCTCCAGTCTTCTTCTGCAATCCAGCAATAAACTACTTTCATATAAACATTTCTTAAAGTGTAATTTGCTCAGGAATTTAGAAGAGCTTTCAGTTGCTGGAGTAAGCACAGCCTTTATTGATTGACCTTCATCATATATCCTCAACCAGTACTTTCCAAGCTATTTCCACTACTTCCTTATACTTAATCTAAGAAATAAAGAAATTGAAAAATATTTTTTTCTCTCATATTTCATGAACTTCTCTGCCTCTGCATCATTTCTTCAGCCTAAAACTCCTTTCCCTTTCTTTGCTACATAATAAAGTGCTCCCCCATCTCAAGACCTATGTCAATTGCTTCATCATGTAGGGAGCATTTAAAATAAGGCTAGGAACGTAAGTAGTTTTTTTCTTCTAAATTTTTCCATGTATGTGTATATCCATGTAACCACCTTTTGGATAGCATTTTAAAGGTAGAAATGGAGCAGCAACATATTTTCTAAATCTCCAATGTTTCTGTCTCCTTTGAAATTCTATAACAATTTGTGCTTATTCTATGTTTTGTTCCCACATTTTGTTTTATAATCAATTCTTTTGCATTGCATTTTCTCTCTTACTGATTATTAGTGCCTAAAGGCAAGGGATATGTTATCTTTAATTTTATATTTGCATAAAACCAATAGAGTAAAGGTACTGCAATAAAAATGAATTAAAGCATGTTATATAAAGGGAGGCATTTGTATTTAGGGTAACCCATTCACTCTATAGGTTCGATATGAAGGATAAAGAAGCTGTGTTATAAACAAACAGAGCAAGGCACAACCATGGCGTTTTAGCTATCCTACTGGGAGCACATTTACTTGAATGATTCAGAGTGCTGTGGTTTACAGCCGGTGGCTCATTGTATATGTCAGTCATTTTGTCTCTGTTGCTGTATACCTAAAATTAGATAGGACCTAAGAAAATCTTCCCAAGCAGTTGATAACATAAGAACCCTAAACTTACAGACAACATGTTTAAAAGGCCATGGAATTTACTTCTTCCTGTCTTGTCCTTTCTTTTCATTTATTGATTGATTGAGATAGAGTCTCACTCTGTTGCCCAGGCTAGAGTGCCATGGAGTCAGCCTAGCTCACAGCAACATCAAACTCTTGGTCTCAAGTGATCCTCTTTCTTCAACCTCCCTAGTAGCTAGCTGGGACTACACTCCTGGCTAATTTATTCTATTTTTTTTTTTTTTTTTAGTAGAGACAGTGTCTCACTCTTGCTCAGGCTGGTCTTGAACTCCTGAGCTCCCAGAGTACTAAGATTACAGGCGTGAGCCACTGCACCCAGCCTTCCTGTCTTTCCTTGACTGAACAAACCCTGTGTTAGGTTTATGCTCCAGCACATCCCTCTGCTGTAACCCATCTTCCTCCCCTTCCCACAGGAGAGGAGGAGACATACTAGAGCTTCCACCCAGCTCCACCATCCTATTCTTTACATATCTGCAGAGGCTCATAGCTTAGCAAAATCTTGGGTTGAAGCTCCAAGGTATTAAGTGGATTTGGGATTCAAAGCTGCTATTAATTTTGTTTTAGCTATGTTATGAGTTGGCCTGGGATTTTAACTGAACTTTATAATGTTATTTCCATGGGAAAAATACTCTTAAATCTATACAACCAACTTGGAACTTATTTTTTGCAACATAATAAAATTGTACATTTTGGACTTGT
>NW_012150618.1:8557329-8558583 GCF_000956105.1 Propithecus coquereli | reverse complement strand
CTACAAAGATATAGACTTTGCCTAGCTCAAGTGTAAGCTTCCACCTCACCTTTCTTTAGCCTCTACATACATTCAAAGGTTATATAATAATAATAATACATTATTATATTATACCTTTGCCTGGCAGCTCATTTCCTTGAGAGCTTCTGTCCTACATTTCCTAAAAGCGAATGCAGCAATCAGCATATCATTTTTCTGTTAGTTATATTTTTCAACATATATTGGATTTCAGTTTTTAACTAGGACCTTATGGGAGACTCATTGATATTTTTGGCTCATGACCATTAATAAAACTTAAAAGATTAAATAATGGGTGGCTCAGGAAAACTCACTCCATTTGTTGCCATTATTCTGTGCATATTTGTCTTTTTGTTTACTTATTTTAAGAGTGGTTTATCATTTATTTACTATAAAGTGACTTGTCCTCGTTTCACAAACTCATGATCTTTTTGAAAAACTCCACAAATCTCTTTGCAAATTTGATTGCTCAGCAAATATAAAGCATGAACCAGAAAGTAAATTTTAATCAAACACTTGGCAATTCTGACCTAGAGTAGACTCAACACCTGGTGAGTGGCTGCTGGGGTGTTATTTGTTCTGCCCTGCTTACTGACTTGAGAGGTTACATGGGTAAGTAGTGAGTTGAAAGCTTCAGTCAAGATAGTCTCATTTCTGAAGAAGCACCTGCTGTAACTGTGCCCCTGGACAAGTGTCCCCTTTTTTGCCTTTGAAGAGTATAATGAGAATGGGGCTATTGATGGAAGCAAAATAATAAGAACCACAATCATCAACTGTTAATATTAAGAGCCCAAATGATTCGTAGGTTATACAAAAAAAATTCTGGATAATTTGAGGAAGTACTATATATAAATCCAAAGGATGAAAAGTGGCATAATTTTGAAATTCAGTAAGTATTACAAGAAGGTGAGGCTCAACTTTTATATCTTAAAGTTGTGGAGGTCATTCCTGAGTTTCATGCAAATTTAAAATTAAACTGATTTAGCAAATGGTTCACTATGCAGGACCTGTGTTAATAGTTATATAGTCATGCACCACGTAACATTTCGGTTAGTGGCGAACCATATATACAAGTGTGGTTCCATAAGATTACAGTCACACATCACTTAATGACAAATATACGCTGAGAAATGCATTGTTACAGTGTACTTACACAAACCTAGATCACATAGCCCACTACATACCTAGGCTAGGTGTTATGGCCTGTTGCTCCTAGGCTACAAACCTGTACAGTAT
>NW_012150618.1:8556980-8557279 GCF_000956105.1 Propithecus coquereli | reverse complement strand
TCAAACCCTTTGACCAGAAGGTGCCTTTGGGTGAAAACACATAAATTGATTTTTATTACAGAAATAGTTATGGTAATTAAATATTAAAGATGACCTAAATATCCAATGGGAGGAGATTTGATAATTATGGTATACTTACATTATGAAAGGTAGACATATCCCTAACTTTATTTTTTCAACTGTTTAGTGAAATGGGATAAAGATTAAAATGTAACTGAAAAAAGCAGGACATAAAACTATGAGTAGTACGGTTCTAAATACTCTGAGTTAAAAAATAAATAAATAAAATGAAATAAAGC
>NW_012150618.1:8542553-8554124 GCF_000956105.1 Propithecus coquereli | reverse complement strand
AGTCATCATTTTTTCCATGATGTTAGAGGTAAATGCCCAAGGGGCCCACCAGTGTCAAGCAAAGGCTTCGAAGATTCACATACTTCTATGTGCTTATGCTCTTCTGATTAAGTTTATTTCATTTTGATAACCAGGAGTAGGAGTATGTTTTTTAAACCTAATTTTAGTTCCGTAATCGTACTTAGCAAAATTTCTTCCACTATGTTTCAGTAATGAGTATTACCAGAGTGATCTTTTATACCAGTGATTTTTAAAGTGCGGTCTGCCTGGTCTTGGGATCCACAGTACAGTGATACCTGGAAACTTGGTAGAAATGCAAATTCCTGGGTACTGTCCCAGACCTACTAGGTCAAAAAGTCTGGGGTGGGAGCCCATGTTTTCAAAGGCTCTCCAAGTGATTCGGATGCAAGCTAAAGTTGGAGAATCACTGTTTTAAATTCTTAATTACCACAATTGAAATTCAGCTTAATTATAGTTTTATTTTTTTGCTGAGCTACCTAAAATGTCTATCCAGCATTTATAATACTTTTTTTATTATGTCTGCATCGCCACACTGGCTACCTGAGATGGTAGAGTGTAATGGTTCAGGATGTGGGCTCTGAAGGCAAACTATGAGTTGGAATACTGATTTTATTACTTACTGACAGGAAAAGTTACTTCTGTGTGAGATGAGGTCATGATACTTCCTCCCTTCCATGGTTTTTACAGTAATGAAATAGGTGAAATGTTAGCTATAACTATTATCATTATTCAGCACAATGTTTTGCACAGTGAATATTGAAATCAATATTGTTTTGGAAAGCAATATTTTAAGTTTCGACCAAGGACCTTACAAATGAACTTTTGGGGAAACAGCTGATTTAAAAAACTTTCCAGGGATAGTGTGTAATGTTCATGGCTCATCAGCCAGTTTTTTTTCTTTCTAAATGTTGTTTGCAATTTCATCTTAATTAATTTGTTAATAACTAAAAGTAGCCATAAAGAGAACATTATGCAAAAATATTTGAAGGCGATTTTCCTCATTTTTTTCTCTAATAATTTTGTTTTTAAAAGGGAAGATAATTGTATAAGGATCATCCATCTTCTGCAACCTTTATCTACTTTCGTGAACTGTGAGATTATCGAGATCCTTACTAAAAAGAAAAAAATTCTCACAAAGTGAATTTAAGATGAACTCCTAGCATTTCCTCCTTACTTCGATGAGTAATCATTATTTGTAGAAAAAGCTCTCATCATTGAGTCATTGCTCCTTTGTGATCTACACAAAAGGTAAATGGACCTGTAAGTGGTGAATAGGTGTTTCTGCGCTTGAAGGGTTTCTTTTTCGTTTAAATATTGGTGCTCAAATACTTCAGTAGCTAAGGCATTTCCACTTACTGCTTAAGATTTCTTGGTCCTAAGTTTGCATTAAGTGCAATGCAACGACAGTAGCCCTGTATCTGCCACCTATCTTAGGAAGGGGGTAGAAAAGAAGGCGGCCAGGGAAAGGCAGCTGTGTAAAGGTTAGATTTGTGAGTGCTGCCCATGAACTTCACTCTTCACTGCAGCTCATACATAGCCTGCAGCTGTGTGCTCCTTTATTTTAGTTTCTAATAGGCTCTGGCAAGGACAAAAACATGTTCTGCTGGAAGAAATTTTTTTATTTGCCACTGCAATGTTTTTAAAAGGAGAAAAACAGGGTAGGGGGGAGGTTAAGAATTAGGTGGCGAAAACACTTTTTCCTGATGGCATTCTCAGCAAAAGGTGTTCATGCAAGCTGGAAGGATGTGGGAGTAAATACGGTAATGTCATTCATTAATCATGAAAACCATATTAAGAAAAGGGCTTCCCCTAACCCTCAATGTAATATATTAGGTCACCAGATCCATTTTTGGATTCAGAAATTGCTGTTCGCTGTTCAGAATCAAGAAACAAATGATGTGTTAGAATTTTGATGCCTTGCCTTTCTGTCCAGGAAAAGAAATAAAAATATTCTTGAGAAAAAGACAGATTTGATTTACTGTAACCTTGTAGTATTAAATGCATTCAATAGGCTGAAAGTTGAAAATATTTTCTATGCCTTTTCCCCTGATGATCATTAATTTGGGATTTGAGGAGGAGGAATTTAAAGCTTACTCTTTTCCATTTTCAGTACCAGAGTATAAAAACATGCTCTTTCTAGCATGAAAAATCTATTTCCAATTTAGTATACATCAGAGGAACTATAGCTTAGTATTTTTAGAGTATAAAATTCTTGCCCATGTGAATTAATTCAGATTTGTTTTCAAAAAAGCTGTTTAAAGCTTATGTAATTGGGCTTGATCAATAGTTTTGTATGTGGGAGCTCAGAAGTCACCGATGGGGTTCAGGAAAGCTGAGTCTCCTTTGGAGTTGAGGTCAGACACGGCTGTAAGTGACATGGATAGTCTATAAAATACAGCATGGTATTTAATGGAAGAGTAAAAAAATAACTAACAAACTAGTGGTTTTCAGTTGTCTGGGACTTTTTACTGTTTTCCGACCAAGATCTAACCTTTGCCATCCTATGCCTATAGGTCTGAGAAGATCTACTGCCTCTTCTTTTTCTTCACTGCCCTCGCCCGCCTCCCTTCACCCCCTGCCCCCCAAACTTATGGCTCCTTTAAAGTGTGTAGTTCAAAGGAACACTACAGTGAAAAGAGCTGTTTCTTTTTAGGCCCAGTGAGACATGTCCTGCAGCCCATGGGCTTTGTGTGAGTTTCCCTGTGATCTCATCTTGCAGAGTCAGAGATGAAAAGAGATTCTTCTGTTCTGTGTTTGCCGGTATAATCATCACGCTGTATGATGAAAATGCAACGGGAATCCAGCAATGACATGACCCCCTGAAAGCATGCTAAAAAAAACTTTTTAGAAATGTTCTTAACTTGATCTCATTTTGGTTTCCTTGATGAAAATAGTCCTGAAATGCAGGGTTATTTGCAGATTATGGATCTAGATTCTTATATTTTTAAATTTTTTACATGCAAAAATATTGATTATTATTGGCAGGGTTAATGGAACAGAATAGTTGAAAACTATTGCCCTGTCCTCTTTTGTTTATTTATTTTTTTGTAAATTGCTTTTTTTTAGTGTACTTGTGACTAAGTAGGAAAATATGTGTCACTGCTCTCCAACCCTCTCCCCCCCATTAACTAATCATCTTCATTCACAGCTTGTGGAATTTGACATCTTTTCATGTCAGCTTTTTTGTCTAGTTGTTAGGCCATCTTTTAATGAAATGCAAAGAAATGTTATCTCAAAAAAGTTAACTGCATTTTTATAATGTAGTACTGTATGGTATCTGGTGGTAATAAAAGCTTTACAATGGGATAATTAAATGAAGATCTTTAGGTCCTTAGAGTAAAGTACTGTCAAATCTGAATTATATGTTATTGGTATTTCAGAAAAAGAGAAAGCATACATAAATACAGATATGGCACACAATTCTTAAAGTAGATGGAACAGAATTTAATATCACAATATGGATGGTCACCTGTTGTTGATTACTTATAAATAACTATATCATTATAGTGTATAATAGGTTTCCATGCTTATGAAAGATTTGGGTACTGAACTTTTGTAGCAGAGAGGCTATACTGGCCACATAGTGATGAGTAGGTAGAATATTAATGATATCTCCTCTAATTTAATTCACAAAGAAACTTAAACATATTTAATTATTAGATGTATTTACATAGATGTCGAACATTTTTTATTTTGAATAGAAGTAAATTTTGTAAATTATTGGCTTGATGACCTTAATTGGCTATCTGTTCTCCACTAAACTAGAATGTTTTTAACTTGGGTGTTTTTTGCTGCTTTTGTGAAGGAAGTCTGGGTTAAGCAGAGTTGACATTCTGCTGGCTTAGATAATGAGCCACCTCATTCCAAGGCAGTTTATCTAGGAAATGATTTCCTTTTCTCACAAATCTTATTGTGGGGCATGGATGTCATGTGGACATAAAACATTATTTACCAAGACAAGAATGATAGCTTCTGCAAGAGAGATAAAAGATAGTAGATTATATTTATTTTATATATATCTATTTTGTTTATCTTTGGGCTTTAAATTAGTGAGAATACCCTTGAGCCTCCATTCTCCCAGAGAAACAAGTAAAGGATGATAATACGGTCTCAAGGATCATGGCAGAAAGAGCAGGCCAGTAGTTCTTGAACCTTCCAGGGAAGAGCTTCTGTCCAGATACCTGGAAAGTTAAGCATATGGAGGTGCCAGCGTGCTGTCTAGTTATCATCCTAGCCTCGCTACACTAGGAAATTTACTGTGCATAAAAATACTGGCACTCACCTAATTAACTGAGAGGTCTTTGGACTCTTTCAAAAGCTACAGAGTGGAGATGGTCACAGGTTTCCACTATGCAAATGCTGATAATGATGGAAAAGCATGATCCTGTCATGTGCCTTAAATTAAAGAGCAAAGAGAATATATGACGCAAGACTTGACTGGGATGTTAAATTATTTTTTTGCTGGAATTTGTCGCTTAATCAGCATCTCAGTGATCAAACCTACCCAGGGAACAACTTTGTACAGCATGGAAGACCCAGATGGTCAGAAAAAGAGCACTGTATTTTGACTCATTTGTTTTAACTCATCACCAGGTACATTTGTTGGTTTGTCAGGGTTATAGCCTCACTATTTCCCTAAGTGTTTGCATGTAATGTTAGAATCATAAAGTGGGACAGACCTGGACTATCAGCTAGTCCGTCTTCTCATTTTAGAGTGTGAGTGTGGTGTTCTGAAGACTGGGTGTTAGAATCAGGCAGACTGAGCTCTGGGAATTTGGAAACATCACTTGATGTTCTCATTTTTTGAAGATGGGATCAATAATACCTATGTCACACTGTGGTGAGACCAAAACAATACAATAGATGTATTGGGTACATTGTAGTTCATTATTATAGAGAGATGAGGAAATTGAGTCACAGGGAAGTTCATTGATTTGCCCTTCATTGCATTGGTATTTAATGGCAGGATTTCAATCGAGGCCTTCTGTCTTTAGTCCTATGTCCTGTCCACACTGTCATTGCTCTTCCTTCAAATGGATTTTGGTGAATGAAATCTTTTATTAAATACAAGAGATAGTATGTGGTGTTTGCTCAAAGAGGCCTGGTATCAATTATGCTCATTAATGATACCAGATTATTGACTGGGAGAGGAAAGTGGGTTTCCCAATGACTTCTGGGGAATGGGTACAGCACTCTGTACTGTGGTAGTTTAAAGGCGTTTCCAAGGTGAGCCCCAAGGTACGACAGTCCAATTTGAAACTCTAGAAATATGGTCATTAAAGGAAATACAAAATTTCTAGACAAAACATGGAAGAAATAACTCAGGAAGCTAGAAAGAATAACATTTCATGTAAAAAGCAGGGAATCAAAACAATGAGTTTAGCTAAAGGAAAAAAGTGATAGAAGGAAAAACAGAACTACTCCACATTGCCAGATATATTACACTCGTTAGTAGCTAGGGGATGCAGACTATCTCTGCTGTCATAAACCCCATAAAACAATAAGATTTGTAAGCCTTAATAGATTATAGGAGTCCTGTTACCTAGCTCTTCAGAAATAACAGAAGCCCAATTGTTCGTAGAGGTGAAACTGGGAGTAATGAGGAAAAGTTACCAGGAAGTATGTCTTGGCCCAGAGTAAGGAAGAACTTTCTAACAGTAAGAGATGCCAACAGTGGAATGTCCTATTCCCCAAAGTAATGAGCTTCCTCTCACTGGAGAGTCAGGTAGCAGCTAGAAAATTGTCTGGCAAGGGTGCTGTAAAGGGTTGCAGCATGAGGTCAGAGTTTGAATAAGATGAACTTGAAAGTCCCTTGCCGAGATTCTGTGATGTTCTATGACTGTTTTGGTTACACCTTATTTTTCTTTCATACTCAAAAGTCTTACTGTTTTTTCATAAATATCCTTTAATATACTGAGACAGGACTTGGACTTATGAAATAAGATTAGCTGTGATAGTTCTTTAAAAAATTAATCAAATGAAATTCAAAATAACATATGTTAGAGGAAAATAACAAAATATGAGATTTTGGGGCTGGGCGCGGTGGCTCACGCCTGTAATCCTAGCACTTTGGGAGGCCAAGGCAGGAGGATCCCTTGAGGCTAGGAGCTCAAGACCAGCAAGAATGAGACCCCATCTCTACCAAAAAATAGTGGGGCTTGGTGGTGCGTGCTTGTAGTCCCAGCTGCTTGGGAGGCTGAGGCAGGAGGATTACTTGAGTGCAGAAGTTTGAGGTTGCTGTGAGCTATGATGACACCACTGCACTCTAGCCTGGGTGACAGAGCAAGGCCCTGTCTCAAAAACAACAACAACAACAAAACATTCTTTGGAAAGCCATATTGTTTAAAACCTGCGAGAGTGATTGTAAGTCTCCATAGAGCGAATAAAGGTGATTGGTAGTGGACACAAACACATCTAGAAAAGAGTTTATTTGTTGCGTTTAGTATTATTCTGACAGAGGAAAGAGCTTACATAGAGTACAGTAGAAAGAAAGCAAAAGACATGTATAAAGAGTTTCAGGCAAATATTCTCCTTCAGTACAGGTGGTTGGAGGATAGTCTTGAGAACAGTGCAGTCGAAAACAGGATCAGGTAATGGAGCAGCTTGCATTTCAGGTTTAGATGTGCGAACTTTGGTGGATACTTGATTTCTTTTGATTTTTTTTTTTGGTTTGCTTTTAAAATAGAGATGGACATGATATGAAATTTATTACTTAATTATTAATTTGGTAATGGTGGGGATGAAGGTTTTAAAAAGCGAAGGATTGGAAGAGAAGTGTAAAAAGTTAGGTGAGAAAAAATTGCAGGCCAGAATATAAGTACTGAGAATTAGGATGGATAATAGGGGAGCACAAGAGAGCCTTTTAAGGCTAGAAGTAGTGAGAATTCAACCCTGGAGGGTAGAGTTACCTTTCATTGAAATGCAAGTGTGGGGAGAAAGGTTTTGGAGGATATCCATGGGAAAGCAGGTTATCTTGTCCACTAGTAGCCCAAGCTGCAGAGTTGCTGCTTGAGACAGAGATCAGGAGCTGAGACACAAATTTGGGAGCTGTTTACATAGACGATGGAACTGAAATCATGAAATCTGATGGAACTCTAAAAGGAAAGACTAGCGGGGGATAAAGAAAAGAGACCTCTGAGCTGAACTGTGGGGAACAGCAGAATTTAGGGAAAAACAAGAAAACAGTAATCAGAGAAAGTGGTGATAAAAGAATACTAAAGAAGAAGAAAACCCAAACGTTGGTTTTTCTTGGGATCTGAGACAACAGGATGCTAACCACCCTTCAAGTGGTTTGGAACTGGGGTGGCTACATAATTTTGTAAATGTGAAAAAACAAACAGCAAAATGAGGAATTAGTGGAAGTTTTCTTTGTTACTCAAAGCAACTTGTTATGATCCTCTTCCCTTCTGGGTGACAGCAATGTCTCTCTGTGCCCACCCAGGTGGGTCATATCCTTCCCTGCACAGCCGCTGAGACTTCTCTCGGGGATAAAGACTTGAAGTGGGACTAAATTTATAATTTTGTATCAAGCTCCACTGGAAGATAGTGCTGTTTCTATTTTGTTTGTTAGGGAGAAGCAGACAATCAGGGCATGCTGGCATGGAAATTTAGTTATCTCTGAAATACTGTCATGTGTGCAGTAGCCTTGTTCTAAGACTGACATTGGTCTAACTAGTAATTCAGAAATGAAAGTCCCTTGGTCACAAATAGTTTCATCATACATACAGGTAAGACCATGACTGGGGAGTACTTAAAGGTTTTCTTTTTTATGATTTGCTGTCTGGGATTATGAAAATAGGTAACTCCAGTCCTTGGTTCAAATAGTTCGTCTATTACATGGTAGCAGCTATAGTATATGCCACTGGTAATTAAATACAGTAATTCTAGTATAAATATAACAGCCACCAAATATATATTGTGGCATATTCTAAGGTACTATGTACTCTGCTAGACATTATATATATACAGATCTATAGATAGATACATATATGCATGCACACACACATATATGTGCATACATACAACACATATATCTATTATGTTCTTTTTATGACAGCCTCCTCAGAGAGGTGGTGTTATTGTCACTATTCAGATAGCAAACTGAGTTTGTGAGATCTTGTAAGTGACCAAGCTCAGAAGGGTTTGAGAACTGAGCGGAGAAATGGCTCTGGGGCAGTCTGTTTTCAAATCCGATAGTCTCCATCCCTGTGTAATGCTGCGATTTCTATCCCCTCCTTTCTCCCAGACACATTCCACATTTCACTGGATGTGATTGGCACTATATTAATCTCTAAATTAATGTAAGAATTTTTGAATCTTTATGTTCTTAAATCTTTACATCCAGGATAGTTATTGTTAACCTGTCTTAGCCAGCTGTTGGACAAATCTCAGATATAAATATAAATATTTGTGTACATAAATAGTGTTCTAAGAGGCCCTATTGGGAATCTGATGTTAGGTATGTGCAAGCACTTTCCGTAGGTCAATAAACTGCTTAAAGCAGTTCCAAGGACCGGCCAGCTAGAGAATCCCTTCCATCCTGTCAACTATCATTTGGCTTTAGGAAGCATAACAAAAATACGAATGCCTCCAGAGAAGCTGGAGACCAACAGACAGTGGAAGTTGACATGAGACACTGAAATTAAGGATTTGATTTAGGATCTACTAAGCATGCTTCTGCCAGGGCTGATGTCAGCTTTCTAAAAACCACACTAAAATCAGAACCTAACCCTCCCAGTATCAAGAATGGGTACTGATGTAGACTTTGGCTATTTCTTTTTCTCTACTTCTACTTTGCTTGAGTATCCAGATTTGACATTCTGTGTTGTTGTTAACATTGTCTTATGTTTAAAAGCATGATCCTTTTGTGGTCTCAAGGGCTAAGTTCATGCAGTACTCTGTCACACTTGGCATTGATAAACAGGCCTTCCTCTAGACTATGCATGCTCCTAGGATCTTTGGACTTTAACAACTACTACGTGCCTTACTAGACGTGCTGAATAAATACTGCTATGAGATTACCTGTTTAATCTTTTCATTGCAGCTCTTTATATTTAATGCTAGATAATTGTTTTTGGATTGCCTTGCATCACAGAAGCTTTAGAAACGAGGTGATTTTTTTTCCTTTTATTCTAGTGTATCACTCTTCAACATAACAGGATAAGTATTCCCTTCTGTGTTCCATTGTTATACATGTGTGTTGCAGGTGTGTAGTTGGCACTGGAAATTTTGGCTCCTGATCCACAGACAAAAAGGCTTTCAAATATTAGATGCAGGGTGAGTTAGTGCTAAGCCATCCTTGTTTAATAAAGTTAACTTCTCTTTTTGTTTTATTAATGATAAATATTGCGTAGTAACAGAAGCTTATGTACACAATGAAACCAGGCTGTCTCTCCAGTAAGAGGAACATTAGAAGTAGGAGTTAGCTTAATAAGCGTTGTTATGCTGACATACAAGTTATTTTGGAAGGAAGACAACGTGGAATGCAGATGTATTCCCAAGAATAAATGCCCATCCATAGCAGTTTGTACATTACCAAATACTTACTGATTATTTACTGTGTACAAATCTACCTGGTCATGAGTAACCTTATTTAATTCCCAATATGTGAATTCAGCTCACTATTTAAGGTTGTTGTGGTAATGAGGTCACTTGTAAGAATTCAGACACACTTGTATATCTATTGGTATATAAGGTTACAGAGCATGTAATCATAAGTATGTACATATGTATTATGTAAATCTATGTACCAAAAACTTGGATGTGCTAAGAAAAAGTTCAAAGGAATATATCGTTACTCTTTAGTTAAGAATAAAATGAAGAGATAAAGAGATTTCCATTCTCTGTCTACTCTGAGGCCCTTTTATTAATAGTATATTTTTCCTAGACAGAGAAACATCCTTGTTCCCCTGCCCCATTGCAAGAGGAATCAGAGAAATCTTTAACTCTTAATCAGTGAAGTTGCTGAGCCTCCAAGTAGATAATTTTTACAAGCTTAGAAAATTTATTGGAAGTCTGTGTAGTCTATGTTTCTGTTGTTACTAAGGTCTCTAAAGATACTCTCATGGTTAAGTGAGTCGAGTACTGCTTTGCTTACATCATTTTCTCTGGTCATCTTGGACTTCAAAGTGTTGCAGGATTGCTTAGATTGTAGCATTTTTAATATATACAAGAAATAGTAGTCTCATTAAATGCAAGGATAGGAATTGGTTCAGGAAGCCATATGGAAAGATGTCTTAAAAATTAAAAACATTTAAAAGGAATGTGATAAGAGAACTTCTTGTTAGCAGATATTGTGAATAAGAGAGCTCTTCAGAATGGAAAATTACATAGCCTAGAATTGACTTCTATATTTCAAAGTAACTAATAATGATGTTTCTAGGGTGTGACAGGGAGAAGTTAATGAATTAATTTAAGAGAGGAGGCTCTGGAGCTGGACTCTTTGACTTTGAATCCTGGTTCTACTACTTCCAAGCTTTATGACTTTGAACAAGTACTTAATTCTCTTCAAGCCTTGGCTTTATTAACTGTTCAGCTGGGTTATTAGTAACTTCTGCCTCATTGGCTTGCCTACTATATTGTAAGCACTTAATACATATGTTTTCATGAGTGGAGACATCATTGGAGAGCAAGATTCTAATCATAGTTGTGCCACTGAGTAACCGTACAGCCTTGGACAGGTTGCCCCCACCCCCACTCCCTTCTAAATTATAAAACGAAATAATGGCCTATATGCTTTCTACTTCTATTCCAATTAGAATTCTGTAATTCTATGAGTATTTTATCAATGAATACCAAATTAAAGAAAACTTGATCAATCTGAAACTTGACTAATTGAAATGCCCCCAAATTGTTTTGTTTTGTGAATGTAAAAAGTGGAACCTAGAGTCCGTCCTTATGCCAAGAAGTCTTTCTGTTTAGGGTTAATCTAGGAAATAGTTTTTTGGTGCAATTCTCCTCTTAAGGTACCCATAGTTTCAGCATGTGGCAACTCAGCTGGTTAATACACGGATCTGTATGCACAAAAGGAATAAAATGGAGTGGAAGCCGAGTAGGGCAGTGGGAGAGACATAGCAAGTGGAGAGAGGCACAGTATAATGGAGTGGGAAAAAATTCTCCAGAGGCTGGAGAAAATTGTTGAACGAAAAAACATAGTAAACTAAGTTTATCTTGGGGATTTATTCCAAACTCTAACTCCAGAGGAGAAAAATTTCCACAATGCTTTCTCAATCCATACGTATGCTGTGATGCAGTGATGATTATTATTCAAACGGAGAAATTATAATATCCTGAATAATCAAGGAAAATCATGTAGAAGTTTTCATGATTAACTAGCTGTTTCAGGTGTGTTTTATGCAGATCAAAATTAGCAAGTCACAAGGCTGGTAGTGGTGTTCCATTGCTTTCTTGTGAGCTTTTTAAAACTTTGCTAACCTTGTAAGAAATTTTTTAAAATTATCAAAAGTATACAACAAAGCCATCATACAGTTGAAAAATGAATGAAATTGGTTTTTTAATAATCTGGCATAAATTATTAGTGCCCTACCATAG
>NW_012150618.1:8523487-8540244 GCF_000956105.1 Propithecus coquereli | reverse complement strand
AAGAAGTAAAGAAATATGTGCTATAGATTCATTAATGAATTGATATAATTTTTGATATAAACATGTAATTTTCTCTAATCTTTTTTTAGTTTTCAATTAGGATATAGCCTAGGGGAAAAATATAAGTGACTTGAAAAAATATCTTCGTATCTTTGGCAGTCATAGCGAAGGCTGTTCATACGTGTTGGCTGATCGCTATAAACATTGTATACATAATGAAAATACTGAACTAAAGTTTGCTTTGTAAATATAAAGTTAAAACATTATATTAAGCCTCTAACCTTTTTGTTTAGAAGTTCTTTTCACATCATGATCAACTGTGTTTGAATTCAAAAATAGTCTTTCTGGTTTACATATCAGTGAAATGCATGAATTTTTAGTGGGTGTTTCTGACGTGCAAAATGGAAGGAAACAGAATATCATAAATATTAGGTTTCCCTTTTTCCCAGAAGTATGTTATGAGTATACCCTCTAAGATGTTTTGTTTTATGGTTCATGTAAATTTACAATGAATAAATATTTACATGAATAAATAATTTCATCAACTAAAAATACATTTTCCCAATGGCAGCATGGCTCATAGTCTGGGGCTAAAGCATAACAAATTGAAAAGGAAAGTTTCGTATTCCTATTACATGATTAAAGTTGACTGTTACAATAATTAAACCTGTGACTACTAGCCAGACTTTAATGTGTGGCAAAATTGGCTTATATTAAATTAGTTGTTATGTCTTAGATTTCTGTAAAGTATTCAAAGAATGTAAAGTTATTTTTAGGAAAAGACATCAGTAGATGGCTTTGATTTGGGGGGTTGGATTCTTAGGGTTTGTTCCAGGTCTATTCCTTATGTTGGTAATCTCACTTTAGGTCCTGTGGAGTGAAATCCCAATTGTGTCTTCAGGCTGGGTCAGCATATTGGGCTGCCTTTAGGAAGGCTGATAAAACTCCATCCCCAACACCTTACTGAAGGCCATTCCTCACCTTGGTGAATGGTTGAACCATCAACCTTGAAGGCTCAGAAGCTTGATTTTGAACCTACTGTGCAAGGGGGTCCATTTCCTCTTAAAGATAGATTCATCTAAACTAATATGCTTTATTAATTTATTTAATTTGTTTATATATGTATGTATGTATTCATTTATTTATGAATTTTGGGGACCAGGGACAGGCACTAGCAAAGATACACTAGCAAATGAGTCTTACATAGTCCCTGTACTCAAGGACCTCACAGTTGAAGAGGTAGAGAGATGTTGAACAAGCAAATGAAAGTTTACTTACAAGTTCAGGAAAGTACAATAATCTTACAGTCAGAGCTGATATTCAGCTGTTTTTAGTGGTCTGCCATCCCAGCCAGCATCTACTCGACTGGTCAGGGCCCTAGTCCTAATTATTATAGATTGTTAAATATTTTTCATATTACCAGCATGTTTACATCACTGTGATGGGGCTATCACTCTACTTGGGACAACAAATTTAAATCAGCCAATTTGTTGATATATAATATCTATCAGAGGAACGAGAAGAGTAGATGGTCTATCTGCAGAAACCCAAACAGTGACCTCAGCATGAACTAGAAGACTATGATAAATCCAGTGTTTAATCCTTATCAAACCAAATGAGCTTTACGTATCCATCTGATGAGAGCCTTGATCTTATCAGTGTCCCAAGGACTCTGGGTCATTTGCCGGGGTTTTCTAGATGTCCCAGTAGTTCTTGGATGGATATTACTATCGAACTCATCTCGGATTTTTCTTTTACTATAGTCGGTGTACTTCTCTACATTTGATCTGATAACAGTCAAGTCTTACTCTTTTCAGAAAGATTCTCTTTATTGAAGATGACCATGTGTTTTGGTGTCAATGCAAAAGAGTTAAAATTAACACTTTAAAGAACTATCTGATTTCTAAGTTCCTTAGGAACTCTTCATCATAGCTCTCAAAGACTGACAAGAGTTTCTATTTGAATAAAGTAGCTAAATACTCTTTTGGATTCCTATGTTAGTGTTTTTTATATTCTGGACCAAACTACCATGTTTTTTCTGGCCAACAGATTTAAAATCTAAACATAAAGGTTTATTTTTCATAAATATGTTTTGAATTTGACCTTCACAGGGAACATTTTAAGTGTCGTAATCAATGAGGTTTCAGGTACTTCTTTACAGAGAGCTACTGTGATTATGTTTTTGTGGTTGGATTTTTCTGAACCCATTAGCTACATGGTAATGGAGTGGTGGAATTAAGGTTTTGAGAATCATCACACCACCCGCTTACCAGAAATTCAATAAAAAACAAACATGAGTGATAGGTTTATGTTCTAGTACAGTATATTTTTAAAATGGTGTTTGTTAAGCCCTCTAGGGGATACATCAAAGGGAATATGAAAATCCAACTTTGATCAACTTTGAGCCTTCTTGTAATTGAACTCAGTATCAAATATTAAAAGATCAGATGGAAGAGCAAAATTTAGATACAGGCATGAGATAGGTCAATTATCCAGAGGAAACAATGTGTATATTTAGATTGATAAAAATAGGATAACAGGAAAATGTCATTTTAAAATTTCCTGTATTATTTAAAAGTACCCATCCTCTGTTCATTCCTAATATCATTTGAAAACATTTGCTTCAGTGTGAATATAGAGTCCACTTCAGTAACTAAATCACTTCTTCCACATGCTTCAAAAATATTCATGGGTCATGAGCAAAGCAATATTTGAACATGAGGGTTTTTTTAAGATATTTAGGCTTCATAGAAAAAAACTGGCTTACTAAAATTTATTTTAAATCTTAATGGGAATTTAGGAAATTTCATTTATCAGCAGTCTACTTTAATGAGTATTCCATGATGAATAATGAATTTCTACTTGGTTAGATTTATCTGGCAAGTTCTGTATTCCAAATCTGTTAAGAAAAGATCGTGATCTTTAAGTCAGTCATCTTTGGTCTGTGAATTGATTAGAATTTGATAGAAATGTAATTATTGATTTCTTTCAATATAGGCATTTTTTTTTTCTTGGCCTTATGGAAATACCAGCACTGTTGAGCCTAAAGAGGGTTCCAAAATGAAGGATACTAAACTTTGTGTCCAAGTTATTAGGACATCACATTTTAAAGCATTAAAGCTGACGTACCAAAAAGTGACCCAACCTACTTAGGAAGCGACTAGAGTCAGAACTTACATGTTCTATTTCTCACTTCAGTACTTTTTCCACGACATCGCTGCAGTTTGAATAGAGATTTTTCAAGAATCCTCAATAGAGCCTATTGTTTCACTCAAACATAAGACAATGAAATAGCCAGATGTTGCAGGTTAAGTTCCTGGAATGCCAGACTTGAGATGGAGATTAGGATGCAGGAGATTTATCAGGGACTAATCTTGGACCAATACCTGTGTGGAAAGTGAAGGAAGGATAGGGCAGAGGACGAAGTTGGATTGCGGCACAGTTACGACAATGGCCTCTGCAGATACTACAGGCCCCTATGTAGCTGGAATGCCCTTCATAGTTGCCTAGACTGGCACAAGGGGACTGGGCCTTTTATCCCCACTTTGATAAGTCACTGGATAGAAACTGCCTATGTAGGGGGCATGACTTTGTGTGCGGTGTCTCTCTTCAGTTGACAGCAGTCTTCTGAGGAACACTCGACAGTGAGCTGTCAGTGGCTGTCTCAGCAGCCGAGAGAATGAGTAAAGTCTTGAAGGGACACCCGGTCAGTGTTCCACAGCATCCACTGCACCACCATTATTAAATAATGACACCGTGTCAGCTATTGCATAATTCACTAATCCATATGGCAACCACAAAAATGGTGGTGACGTCTTCCCTTTTCTAAGAAGAAACTCAGATTTAGGGAGGTTGAATAACTTGCTCAAGATGACATACAAATGGCAAGTCTGCCTGACTCAAAAGCTTATGGTCTTTTCATAAAGCTTCTTAAAGTAAGAGAGAAGGTGGGGTGAATTATCTAAGCTCAAAGGTGCCTCATGATCCTTTCATTCTGGAGAAAATTTGAAGATCGAGTTAATTGTCGTTATTAATACTGTGACCACCAATACTACCGCTACTAGAGATAGATTTTCCACATAATATTGATTTAACCAAGTTTGATGGGATCTTTGATGTTTAGCAGTTTACAGACTAGATTAAACAAAGTCATTCATTAAAATGATATACAGAAATTTCAGTTTTCTTATCCATAAAATGGTGATAACACTACCTACTTTGTAAGGTGGTTATAAGAATTTAATTGATATATGAAAAGATAATAGTACATGGCTTGAGATCTCTTAGGCAACCTAAAATTTATTTTCTATGTTTATATTTAGTATAGGCATAGAAATATTAGAGAATATTTGCATTGATCAGAGTTGGGAAATAGAAGTGATTCTCATTTTGATTTTAATTAGTGGTGTCCTCTCAGGCAAGTCAATTGGTATCTCTGGGCCTTAGCTGTTAACTTTTAAAAATGAGGGGCATGAGGTGAATGAATTATAAGGTTTCTTTTTTTATGTGGCATTCGAATTATAAGGTTTCTACCAGCAATAGTAGCCTACTAAATGCTGTTGATGATAGAGAACCAGGTGATTCAAGATGAAACAACATAGAAAGCCAACAACTGGCCTTAAGTACAGTAACCCTCCTGTGTGAGGAAGTTTACAGCACCTCTGCCCTGGCTTACTGTCTTCCCTGAAATCCTCTTCCTGTTATAGTATTTACAATGTGTGCCTTTTACATAGTATGTGCTAAATAAGTACAAACTGACTAGAGTGAGGCAAGTCTATTATATGAAATCACATAAAATCTCACCCTCCAATGGAATTCAGTTTAATTTTTATTATGACTCATGAAAGGAAGGAGCAAGCAACTTGATCAGTTCTTCTACCATGGAAAAATCCTGATTATTTTATAAAAAGTATCTTAGAATATTATATATTTAAACATATATAGGTGTATATGTTGATATTATATATATTTTGAAATACACACGTCAAGCAGACATGCTTCCTGATCCCATGGAAAACGTGTGTATCCCAAAAAGATACACATTATGTATCTGCATGTAAGAGTTACCCCTTTTTTGTTTTTTGATTTTTTTAAAACTTGACTCATCTTATAAATGTGTAATACTTAATCAAGAAAAAATATCAAAGATTAGAAGGCTATATGAGGATGATTTTATACCTGGGTTCTCAGTTTTGTTCTATTGGTCTATGTCTTTGTTCTTGTGCCAGTACCATGCTGTTTTAGTTACTATAGCCTTGTAGTATAGCTTGAAGTCTGGTAAATTGATGCCTCCCAATTTGTTCTTTTTGCTTAAGATTGCTTTTGCTATATGGGGTCTTCTCTTGTTCCATACAAAGTGTAGAATTATTTTTTCTAGATCTGTGAAAAACGATGCTGGTATTTTAATAGGGATTGCATTGAATCTGTACATCACTTTGGGTAGTATAGCCATTTTAACAATGTTGATTCTGCCAATCCATGAGCATGGTATGGTTTTCCACCTGTTTAAGTCCTCTGATATTTCCTTCTTCAGTGTTTCATAGTTCTCCCTGTAGAGGTCTTTTACCTCCTTAGTTAAATGTATTCCTAGCTATTTTATTTTCTTTATTGCTATTGTGAAGGGTATTGCGTCTTTGATTTGGTTCTCAGTTTGACTGTTGTTGGCATATAGGAATACTACTGATTTCTGTATGTTGATTTTGTAACCTGAGACTTTCCCAAATTTGTTTATCAATTCCAGTAGTCTCATGGCAGAATCTTTGGGGTTTTCTAGATATAAGATCATATCGTCAGCAAAGAGTGATAGTTTGACCTCTTCTGCCCCCATTTGGATGCCCTTGATTTCCTTCTCTTGTCTGGTTGCTCTGGCTAGGATTTCCAGCACTATGTTGAATAGAAGCAGTGCTAGAGGGCAGCCTTGTCTGGGTCCAGTTCTAAGCAGTAATGCTTCCAATTTTTCCCTGTTCAGTATGATGTTGGCTGTGGTTTTGTCATATATGGCTTTTATCACTTTTAGGTAAGCCTCATCTATGCCTATTTTGTTAAGAATTCTTATGATAAAAGGGTGATAAATTTTGTGGAATGCTTTTTTTTTATGTCTGTTGAGAGGATCATATAGTCTTGGTTTTTACTTCTATTTATGTGGTGAATTACATTTATAGATTTGCATATGTTGAACCATCCCTGCATCTCTGCGATAAAGCCCACTTGATTGTGATGGTTTATTTTTTTGATAAGCACCTGAATTCGGTGTGCTAGGATTTTGTTGAGAATTTTTGCATCTGTATTCATAAGGGATATTGGTCTGTAGTTCTCTAGTCATAACATTCATCATATGTCAGGCAGGTGGGAGGGAGGAAGAGGGGATGGATATATTCAGACCCAATAGGTGTGGTACACACCATCTGGAGGATGGACCTGCTTGAAGCTCTGACTCGGGTGGGGCAAGGGCAATATATGTAACCTAAACATTTGTGCCCCCATAATGTGCTGAAATAAAAATAAAAAAAATAGGCAATCTGAAAATGTGGACTTAGCATATAATTTTTATAAAACAACCACAGTGTACCTGCATCTAAGCATTAAAAAGGAAAGAGGAAAAAAGAAAAAATATCTGACAAAGCAAACAAAATTAGATTAAGAGAGCCAAGGAGAATAGACTTAAATTTCAGAGGCTGTACCACAAGATTATTCGCATCTTCTCCAACTCCCTTTTCCCTCCCAACACCCCAAAAAGAACCCAAGCCTTTCCTATGTGGGATGAAGGAAATCTGTAACTTTGTGTACTGGAATTACACAATGTCACAGTGTGAACTCAAGATAAGTGGGTCATCTTAGAGATAGCCACTTGCTGTTTTTTCTTTTCTCTCTACTTCCATTTTTATTGGATAAACCCCAAAGAATCAAAGAGGAAGCCAGCCAGCTAAAGGCTCCCACCCAAGCTACGTCCAAAATAAGTTTTATTTTACTTCTCTGTGTTCTTCCCCATCAATTACCAAAGGAGGTCAAGAGGAAAATGTGATATTTGAATGTACCATAATGTTATTTCAATTATATATGGGAACATGCCACTCATCTTGTGATGATTTAATCATAAGCCACGTCAAACATTCTTGGTGTAGAATGTCCCCCTTCCCAGCCTTCCCCTAAAATCCTGCCTCAAATCAATTGAGCCTTGACATTATCTTTTCTTTTTAATTTCTTTTTTTTTTAATCCCCCAAAGATAGCTAAAGGATCACCACAATAATATTATTTGGCTGTTGTACCAAGTGGAGTAGAATTTGATGTACTTTTTAAATTAAAATTTCATTAACATTAAAATTTGCCCTTTTTAATGGTTTTGTTAAGAAAGCTGATCTAACTTGTGAGATTTTTAAACTAAAGCCCTTATTTTTTATATTTATGAAAAGAGTGTGCTCCAGGAGGAGTATGTACATCACTAGAAGCAGTAAAAAACATATATATCAAACTTTGAATTGAAAAGCTGTACTTAAAAATGATGTCACAAAGCAAATTGGTAGAACTAGATAGGATATAGTACTGCCTTTGTCCTTTGCTTGAACAGCCCAAATCTAATTGTTGAATAATGTGCTTTAGAGGACAGTAGTGTCTTTCACTGAAATGCTGTGCAGTAAGTTCCATCCAGGCAATGTGCTATTTCCAGTCAAGTATATGGAGACTTTACATGCTGAGAGCAGCTATAAAGATGTTGGCATGGGAGGAACTTAGAAGCCAGCTCAAACAGAAACTTACACTTGTGTCCAAAATAGCTTATATGAGCTATAGATGTTTAATTTTCATTTCTCCTGTGAGCAAATATTTAAATGTAAACAGAAATGACAAGGTAGGCTACCGTTTTTAAGATTTTGCTCTTAAAAAGGACTTTGCTGTGTCTGAGATGTTAATGACTGAATATAATCCTCAGTCTAATAAGTCTTATATGCAATCACTTCTAACATTTTCTTTTGTGATTTGGCCAAGAGTTTGGCCTGAATTTTAAATTCAGTGTGCTACATATAGTTCCTATTGCTTGTATTTGTATAAAACAAATAGTAACCAAGGAACTTCATCTGCATTGTTTGTATTTGAATTATAACTTACTTTTATAGAAAATAAATTTGCAAAACATCATAAAATAATATCCATAAAAGGGAATTATTAGAGAAAAAATATTTTTGACAGTTTAAAAACTGTTCCTTTCAGGCAGAATTATGTATATGTAAACTTCAGGCAGATGTTAAGTTTTGCTAAAATTTTGATTAACATTTTTTTGGCCCATTTTGCATAATGGAGCTAGCAGTTCCTCCATTTAGAAACTATTAATATACCATATTGGCTGAATGATTCTTTACAAAAATGCTTGATGCCTTGCTTGTTCTAAAAGCTGAAAGTCAGATTATTGTACTTTAGGGGAAAGAAAATCATTTTGATTGAGTATAGATTCAATTTAAATTATTTTAGCTAATAGCTTTCAGACAAATCTGTTGCTCAAACATCTCCTGTTTACTTTTCAGTTATTATTAAAGAATCCAGAAACCTATGGTTTCTCATCTTCTTGGGGTTGAGGTTTGATGTCAAAATGGCGTGTAGTCATCCCATTAGGTACCCTTTCCTAGAAGAACAATATACATATATCTAAGGCTTTGTATTTATATTGGAATTCCAAATTGCTGTTGTTTGAAATTTCCCTTTCAGTATGATGGACCTCCCTATATAATTTTAGTAATCACTGAGGCCCAGTCTACCGAGTTTCAGCATTATTTTCATGGAAAGGTGGGGAGATTAAACTGTGTTATGGTTTGTACTGAACCAGAATGATGTTCTACCTATTATTATTTCAAAATAACTTTCTGAGATTATACCCTACAGAACTTCCCTACTTGATGTTCTAAGTGGGATCATATAAGGAATCTATATATTAAAGTAATATGTCTTTCTCTCAAACACCACTACAAAGCTAAATGGTAATCCAGAACATGGAAACAATTTTGCAGAAATTTTGAATGATCATTCAGTTCCCCCAACATTGAGTGGGGCAGATGTACACAACTGGGCATTCTCATACTCTCTAGTAACAGTGAGTGAGGTTTGCCATGGTTCAAACCTCTCAGACATTGACAAACTTCTGTTTTTAGGCCTGTGCCTCCTATTGGAAACATGCTGCACTGTTTGCTCTGTAGACCACCCAGCCCACCCACTTTTGGTGGTTTGGCCTTCTCTATGGTTTGCATGCAGGTGTGACCTTACTCACCCACCCAGAACAAGTCACTGCCGTTTTTCTGAAGTTTAAAAATATGGCTGGCTAAAAGAAGACAGTAAGCAAGTCAATTTTTATACTATCCTGGAAACTTATAATTATAAAGTTTGGTGAACTTTGTGAACTTTTCCAAGCATGTTTTTGCTGCAGACTTGTGATTGATGTGGAGGATCCCTGGGGCATAGGTAAAACAGTTGAAAGGTAGGAAGTTGCGTGGGTTGCCTCCGTGTACATAACCTGCCAGAGGCTATGCAAGGTTAGCAACTACATCCCCTCATCCCTAGCCCAGTGCAATTTGAAATTAGATAAACATTTTGGCAGTGGTGTGGCAAACCAAAATTCAGCCTTGCTTCTCAATAGTTCTATTAACTTCATAAAAGTAATACTCTGGTTTTTTTTGTAAAGTAAGCTGTTAGGCATCAAGAGCACACTAAAGCAGCTATATTAAGTAGAAGGTGATTTTTTTTTCCTGATGTAACCACACTCTAAATCTTCACAATCTGTCACAGCTTGCTCTATAATTCTAAGCTGGTAATATTCAAAATAGTACAATAAGTACTGTTAGCAAGATGTGGAAATTTTCTTGAGCAGTAGGAATGTACCCCAGAAGGCAGGATGTTTACTGACCATTAGCTCTATTTGCATTCAGCCTGTATTGGCTGTCCCTTAGGGACTCAGACTTATGGCTCCAAAGTGGACAAATGACCAGAAACAGTCTCATGAGCACTCATGAAGACACTTTTGCCTCATAACCTTGTGAACTGTACATCAGGGCACTCCTTTCCTTAGGGAAGCATCAGATGTCTTCATAACTGTCCTGGAAACTTCTTTCTAGTAAAGGGGAACAACCGAAGCTCTATTAGGTGTGAAGACCTGAATCTATCACCTATACTAGAATTTTAGAACAAAAAAAGATTGATGGGGAAACTGAGGCCTCAAGGGCTAGTGACTAGCTTGAGGTCACATGGTTAGTTGATGGAAGAGCCAAGACCAGAAACCACTGTGATCCCACTTGTAATATAGCCAAATATTCACATAAACATGAATGACTTTAAGAGGAAGGTGGGGTTAGTCTGTCTTCTCTCAGCTGGCACAAAGTAATCACTCACTAAATGCTAGTTGTTATTTTTATTTTTTTCTCTGCCTCTCCACATATTGTTGTTTCACAATAATGTGTTTTACAGGTTTACATGGCTCGTATTCAAATGTTAAAGAAAATACTTTGACATGTATAATTTTAGATCTGGAGAGGCTCTCAAGAGAGCTTCTAGTTCAGCTTCATAAGCATATTGTCCTTCCCACAATGATTTTTTTTTCCAAAATAAGACAAAGTTTTTCTTGTCAGCTAGATCTTGTGATTTAGTCAGAATATAGTTTGAATAGAAGAAAACTTTTCTAAGTTCAATTTTAGAGTTTTCTGGAAAAAAAACTTAAGATAATCTCTTTCCCTCTCTCCCTCCCTCCCCTCCCCACATGCACACTCCCCTAATACATTATACTTGAGATCTATATGAAAAGTTAATGTTATATAAATATTTTGAAAACTTTCCAGTGGTGAATTAAGGCAGATAGATGGATAGCATACTTAAACAAGCTGTTCATGTATAAAGTGGAAAGTTTTACTGACATTATTTTAAAAAATCTATATTATGAAATTTTTACTTTAGTTCTTTCTTATTACTAAGATATTTATGTAAAAAGATATTCCATAAAGGAACAAAATGATGCCAGCTGCATCTATAATTTGCTTTGCCCCAAACCTTGACTATTTAAACTGCTTCCATTTATGTGCACAAACCTGAGTGGGTGTTTTTTTTTTTTTATGCCCTCAAATTAAAGGCTTATTTGGAAAACTTGAGCTAGCATGCACACTTATCCTGTTACTACCATCTTCTTCCCAATATATACTCTGAACTTATTGGGAAGGTAAGTTTGTAAACCCCAAATTTTTTCTAGCTATTCAGGTTCTTCACCTGTACCACATAACATGGAATAAATTGGAAGCAATAACCTTCCCTGCCTCCTAAAATTTGTTTTACTCCTACCTCTCCTTCTGACCACCCTTTGGTAACTGTATGTAAAGACATCTAAAAGAAAACTGAAAATTAGTGGAAGTCTGAGCCCAGAAAATTAAATGAGTAAATGAACAAACTGAAATATGACTAACATGCTATGCTATTAAATGACAACCACAAGCACAGTGATGCTAAAAACTCGTATTATTTGAGCATATTACCGTGAGCCAAGTATGGTCCTAGAACTGTATATAGATATCACATTAGCTACATTTGTGTGCTCAAGAAGTTAGTTATGTACTGTGTAGCCAATAATGACATCATTGCCTCCGTGGGTATTAGAACTATAATTAGCTTTTATGAGGCTAAGATATTCTTTACTTATATTGGAACTATTTAGTAATATTTTTCCAGTTAATGCCAACATAAACTAGTTTTACCCTTCAATGCTACCTAGATAATCCATATGGAAAGATTTTTTGTAATGTTCTCAAGTGAAACGAACATTAGGTGAGTGTTGTTTTTTTTTTAAAAAAAATTGTTTCATCCGTCTTTCTTTAGAGGTAATAAAACGCATAAGACCAAAATAAGACAGATCTTTGATGCACACTAGATTGGTCACTTTGCTGCTTTTATGTCTTACTAGTCAACAGCTGGGCTTTGCTTCGTGAGCTCAGTCCTCATAGAATTAATCTGCCCTGCCACTGTGATGGCTGTGCTCTTTCCACAAACAAACTGCCAGGGTGGCCTGCTGTCTTTTGTCTTTCTTCTTGTCATCTGTCATGTCCTTGGAATTAGGCTGCGGTGATTTTTATAAGGATTTTTGTTTACTGGTAGTTTTGTGTTGTTTATATATAAAAGGATGAAACTTTAAAAAATATCTGTGCTAAACACAAATCTGATTATTTTACTTTCCCAAAATTAAAACCTTTTTATTTTCCCTACTGCTCTTAGTATAATTTTTCATTTTCTTAAGCGTGGCTTGCAAAATCCTGCATAATCTAATCTCTGCCTACTTTGTCATCTTTATCTCTTATTTCTCCCTACTTTGCATACTATGCTCTAGCCAAACTAAATCATAAGTTGCTAGAACAGCCCACACTCTCTCTTACCTGCAGGCCTTCGTACCTGCTGACCTCACTGCCCAGGACACTCTTGTTTTTCTCCTCTGCCTTCTTTCTTTACTTGGACCACTCCTAAGCTGCAAATTTAGGTCTCAGGTTTTTTTCATTTCTTAGAAATGGTACCATTTCTGTGAAATCTAAACCTAGGCTATTGTACTCATCTACCTGCTCTATCAGAGCAGTTATCACATCATATTATTATCTGTTTATTTATTTGTATTTCCAGTAATCTATAAATTCTATAAAATCAGACATTGTATTTTGTACATGACTGTATTCTCAGAACCCGGCACAGTGCCACACACATAGATGCTGAATAAGTATTTATTGAGTGAATGGATGTGGGAGGAGAGTAACAGATAAGTTAATAAATGTGAACAGGGAAAATACGGTGTGCTGTGTGTGCCATTCAAAGGAGCTTGTCTTGTTTGGATCCCAGAGAAGACTTGGAGTTAGAGAAAACATGCATTCATACTTGTATTTAAACTTTGATAGATCTTTCTGGTCTTAATATGGAGAATGAGTTGGAGGTAACAAGATTATAGGCAAGGAGACTAGATACTGAGCTTTTGTCCAAGAAAAGATGAGAAGCTTAAACTACATGGCCATGGGAATGAGATGAGGAGACAGATTTAATAACTATTAATAAAATAAATGTAATAGCCTTTGACTATCTAAAATGATGTAGGAAAAGGAAGAGAGAAGGGATGTTCAGAGTCCTAGCTTGGGTGACTCTCAATGCTATTAAAAATAATAAAGAAGATAAGAAAAAATTATTTGAGGAATGGTGTTTGGCTTGATGGATCTGTGGAATATTCAAGTAGAGATGTTTTTTTTTTTTTTTGAGACAGAGTTTCACTCTGTCACCTGGGCTAGAGTGCCATGGCATCAGCCTAGCTCATGGCAACCTCAAACTCCTGGGCTCAAGCGATCCTCCTGCCTCAGCCTCCCAAGTAACTAGTGCTATAGGCAGCGCCACCACGCCTGGCTAATTTTTTTATATTTTTAGTAGAGACAGGGATCTCACTCTTGCTCAAGCTAGTCTCAAACTCCTGACCTCAAGCGATCCTCCTGCCTCAGCCTCCCAGAGTAATAGGATTGCAGGCGTGAGCCACTGTGCCCAGCCCAAGTGGAGATGTTGAGTAGATATTTGCAAGCTAGAGTAGCACGTGTATGTCTTCAGCAGTTGGATATAATGAAGGCCTTTGTTAAGATGAGATCGCCCAGAGGGGATGAGTGTGGAGAGAGAAGTAGTGGGACAGGAGGCATAAGAATTCTTGTCATAGAATTCAGTGACAAGCCACAAGAATAGCTCCTCCCATTCTTTACACAGAATGTCTGGAATTAAAGCCTCTGTTTCTCAGAGGTCTGGTTTCCTCTCGTATCTCTGGACTCTACATTTTCTCTCTTACCCTTTTCTTTGTCAGCCCATCAGCTTCCCTTGTTTGCAAGTGGCCAAAGCAGTTGCTACCTTTGAGTTTATATAACTTGATCATTCTGTTGTTCATCATTCTTTGAGGGAATTATCTGTGTCTCTAACTTCAAATTCTCAGAGAAAGAGAGAATTTGATTAGTGAAGCCTGTGGTTTGGTTGCCTTCAGGTCAGGGGG
The DNA here is from genome assembly GCF_000956105.1 of Propithecus coquereli. Classification (NCBI taxonomy): domain Eukaryota; kingdom Metazoa; phylum Chordata; class Mammalia; order Primates; family Indriidae; genus Propithecus; species Propithecus coquereli. Next base: position 8,526,238 of record NW_012150618.1, on the reverse strand, counting down.
CCATCCCTTGGGCCAAGTAGTAAAAATATGCCTGCAAGAGCTGTGAGAGGGGATGAATCCTCTTGGGAGGAGGTGTGTAGTATTAATAGCTTCCATAGTATGTTGTTATGTAAGGCAGTATTTCTCAGAATTTAACATGCTTATGAACCACCCGAAATCTTGTTAAAAAAATGTAGATTTTGTTGTAGGTTTGGGTGATTATGTCTAACAGGCTCCTAGGTAAAGCTGATACTGCTGGTCTGAGGTCCAGACATCAAACAGCAAGGATTGTCAGGGCAGGCAGAGCAGAGGGAAAGCTGAGAGGACAGGAAGGGAACAGAGAGAATGGAAGACCGGTGGGTGAGAGAATTCAGGGAACGAGGCATGTTTAGCGGCATCAAATGTTGCAGCGTGTGAGTGAAATGAAAATGGAAGCCTCTGTAGTATGAACAATCTGCACAGTTTTGTAAATTCTTTTCAGCAGTGCTCAGAAGCCTATGGTACAGACAGCAAGAAGATCCACAGCTAGATAAATCCAGAGTTCACGGTTTTCAGGGTGGGAAGGGGGAAGGGAATAAGGGACTTGAATGAATATATTAACCAGGAAGTAGATTAAGTTATAGACTGTGCAGTTTAGGTTGTTCCAGATTATTCATTGCCTTTAGATTGTTTTTTTAAGAGCTGGAAAAGAGTCAACCACTGCTTAAGAGAGAACAATTTCCCATGAAAATGTGTATCTGTGTGTGTGCGTATGCACGCACGTGTGCTGGCGTATCTAATCCTCTTGCAAGGAATGTATATCTGCATAACAAGCTGCCTCTAGAAGGATTTATAACAGTTCACTTGTTTGGAGCTTCAGAAAGTATTAGCTTTTGCCATTAAATATGGAATGCTTTCTTGCCAAAGTGATTATGGAAAGACAGGGCTCAAAATGTAGACATTAACAATATTACAGAAGTCGGAGACACGTCTGAGGGTGCGGTGCGTGTGAATATTTTTGGAGATTAAAAAAATTGTCAAGTTTAAAGGTACCGCATCAGGGAAACTTCAGCTCAGCATCTTGTTAGTTTTCTAGCTATGTCAAACTTAATTGAACTGATTCAAGTAAAGCAGTAAGTACCCTTTTGAACTCACGCGTAAGCCATTGCGGTAGCTTCGTATTCATGGTGCTTCCAAAGAACATTTTGGGGTTGAACCATCACAGAGGGAAATGAAATAATTATCCGGTTAACTCTGGGGAAACCGGTGTTTTAGGAGGAATGTGGGAATGAACTGATATCCTGGCATGGCTGCTGGAGGTTCCAGGAGTGATCAGTGTAACTCTGGTTTAAGAGCAACCCCAGTGTGGAAATGCTGTCTTTGAAGGCAGAGCTTGAGACGTGGCGAGGCCTGTGGGATGCTCGCCAAGTCTGCCACATTAACAGAATCACAGATGTCACAGCCAGATTGCCATTGGCTTCCTTGACATCCTGAAAACTCTACACAGTGGTCTGAAATCACTTAAATTTAAATACTTACTATGGTAAAGGCATCCAGTTCTGTATAATATCATTCACTACAAGCCAGCATCTAAAATGTTATTGATATTTTACATTTCAACGATGTCACATCTGACAGTAATTTACTTGGATCTGGAGAAATGTGATGTGGCTATCATGGCTCTTTAATGATTTAGGTATTAGAACTGGTTCTAGAAAATTCTTGGTTGCCAGCCCTTAGGTTTAATCTTCAGAAACCACCAAGGCTACTAAATATTTTTAACTTTTTAATGCAACAAATGAGATTTTCATTCATTAGAACTTAATATATTCACATGGATAATTTAAACAATGACTTTGAATACATGCAAACTGAGCAGGAACTCAGGCTAAATTTTCTGGAGATGATTTTCACTGGCCAAGTTTTCCAACAAATTCATTAGCTACAGTTTGACACATTCAAATAAAGAACAAGATTTAATTTTAATGCATTCATGTTGTTCACCATTTAAGACAGTTTAGGAAAAAACGGTTATTCAGTACCATCCACAGATCTGTGTTGAAAGCAGCTAAAATTTAGCTCAATTTTGATTATCTCTTGGGATCTTAAATTTCCGTTTTAAAGAGATTTTAAAAAACATGGTATTTGCATTTTACAGAGATGTACTTCAATAGCAAGGGTGGAGTAAGAATCCAAATCTCTGAGATAAAAAACCTGTTAAGATAATGGTTATTAAACCTATATCGAAATGTACTTACCAGGCTTTGGCATGACTGGAAGGTTTTCCATGATAGATTTGAGTTTCATTGAAGAATAAACTGTTGTGAAAATATGCACAAGTAAATTACTGCTAAACATTTGCAAGCGTGGGCAAAAACTGAATGAAATTTGGTTAGTTGTTTGTACTACCTGGAAACTTTGCTTTTATAAATTATAGGTGAGAGTATATTATTATAGCTGTCTTTGAGAACACCTTGAACCAGGTGCTTTAAGTTGGGTAGGTTTTAGAAGATATGTTAATCTTGGTTTAACCAAGGCCTCATTCAGTGACCACTTCAGTAGCCATCTTTTTAAGTAGCTCTGCCTCTAAGAGAGAACAAATTTATTACTTGATGGACTAGCTTACAGTGTAGGAATCAATTAGCAGTGATATTTGATTACTCCAAATGGCAGATCCAAAGCACTATATTCCATACCCTCTAACATTCTTTACTTAAATATTTTTAAATTAATTTCTTAATTTTAGGGTGATGACACTATATTTAAGAAATTGCCCATTAAAAAAAATGTTGT
>NW_012150618.1:8519688-8522117 GCF_000956105.1 Propithecus coquereli | reverse complement strand
AGACAGACAAAAAAGAAAAACATCTCACAAAATAGAAAACACAACTGCTCTGACTAGTGCTACAAAGGACAGGAACATGGTGCTCCAGGGATGGATAAGACGACGCATTTGGCAGATACTGGGTGGTCATAATTTGTTTTCTGTGGTCTGTCTTTGGCCTTGTACAAGATGTCAAAGACTTAGAGAGGAAGGACAGACAGAGGGCAGATTGGAAAGACTGGAGAGGAGCAGAGTTGGCAGGGCAAAATGTTGCATAACACAAGATGGCCACAGGGAAAAGAAGAAAGAAAAACCTAACTTGAACAGTGTAGCACATTTAATAAGTCCTTGGATATATCACTTTATCGTAGAAGAATAGCAATATTTGTAATAACTACAGTTTTTTCAAGGAAAGTTATTACATATTCATTCTATTCAACTCGGTAAAAGAGGAGCAACATAATAAATTTAGAGTGGTTTCCATTAACATGGTTAAAGTATTTTTTGTTTAAAAGTTTATGTGTCAGTTTTATGGCAGTTTGTCCAAAGTATTGGATAAATGAGATTATTGCTGTCATTTATACAGTATTTTAAAGGCAACAAGAATAGTAATTGCAAAAACATTTCTAGATAGGAATATAGTAAGACCCTGGTTTCTGATTTGAACTGGTGGCCAGGCCCTGGTTAAATAATAATTGAGAAGATTCTATTTACCTTAGTGAAAATGGGATAATAGCATTTTTCCTGTCTACTTGGGAAGGTTTTTTTCACACCCATTTATTCAATTAATATTTATTGTGAACCCACCACTGTATATTGGGAATATAGTGAGAAGCAAAGGAGACATGATCTTAGACCTCATGGAACTTACAATTCAATGAGAGAGACGAACATGCATGTACCATGTATCTTTATTTTTGCCCTTCCCTTGGCCTTCACTGCTGTTCCCTAGTGTGCTCACAGCATGCCCCCTCACTTCAGTTGGGTCTCTGCTCAAATGTCACCTCTTTGGAGAACTACCCATTGTCTCCACCCATTCAGGTCACTCTACCTCTATCCCTTGCTTTACTTTTCTTCCCACTTTTTATCACCATCTGTCATTGTTTTACATTGTTGGTTATCATTTGGTCTAAGACTTAAGTGTAACAGTCCTTTACACAAAGACTTTGTCTTTTCTGCTCATTGGTATACACTATTTAGAATAGTGCTTGGCATATTACAGGCGCTCAATAAATATTTACTGAATGAATGAGTAACTGAGATGATCACAGAGGCATATAATTAGCAACTATGATAAACAAATGGAATGAGTGAGAGTACTTTCAAAACTATAAATATTCCCTACATGCAAGGTGATGATGTTTATTTGAGTTTTAGAAAAAAATGTAATGTGCCAGAAGAAAACCTGTTTATTTTTTATATTGGTAGCTTTCAATGTAAACATTTATTTCCTAAGAGTTGCTCTTCCTTTGTATCCGTGCTTTGTAATATTGAGCTCTGTCTTTATGGTTCTGTAACCTCCTCCTCCCCAGTTCAGTTGCTCTCGAGAGTAGAGCTTCTTAACCTGGGTTGATGACCTTTGTGAAATCCACTGTTGGCTCTTGAGGCCTCATGTATTCCTGGAAATTGTATGCAACGTGTAGTGGCCCCTGTGTATTTTACTGGAGAGAGTTTTCATAACTGTCTTTAGATTCTTGGAGTATATGACCGCCCCCAAGTTTAAAAATCATGGCTTTAAAATTTTTTATTTATCTTTTACTTTTTGTTGCTCTATTGGCATTTCTTTTTCTCTTCAAGATGGTTTTGTTTTCCTTTTAATTTTCATGATTGTATTTTGGTGTTTTTAAATGTTTACTGTCTACTTGTCCCTAGTGTGTGGTATTCTTGGTTTATTGTATGCATCTGATCTCAGCTCTTTTCTCTGTCTCTTTTTTGTCGGGCCAACAGTGTGGGGATGTGCCAACTGCAGGGTTGTCCTATCCAACCCTTCTGGGACCTTTACTTCTCCGTGCTACCCTAACGACTACCCTAACAGCCAGGCTTGCATGTGGACGCTCCGAGCCCCCACCGGCTACATCATTCAGATAACGTTTAATGACTTTGACATTGAAGAAGCTCCCAATTGCATTTATGACTCGTTATCCCTTGATAATGGAGAGAGCCAGCCTAAATTTTGTGGAGCAACTGCCAAAGGCCTATCATTTAACTCAAGTGTGAATGAGATGCATGTGTCCTTTTCAAGTGACTTTAGCATCCAGAAGAAAGGTTTCAATGCCAGCTACATCAGAGGTATGTAAACCAAAGGCGACGCCAACCTTCTGCTTTCATTTAACATGTTCTACAATAAACACAAGGAAAGAAGACAGAGTTATGCTCTTTTATGTGGATGTGAATGATTAGGATTAGGCTTTAAGGGCAAGAATCTGTTAATATTCTCTGAGCATTCTCAT
>NW_012150618.1:8514508-8516243 GCF_000956105.1 Propithecus coquereli | reverse complement strand
AGACCTGTGCCTGCCCTTCCGACCTGGGAAACCCCTGTCACCTACCCCTCCGAGTGGATCACCCACCTCTCCATGTGGTCCGTGGCACTCCTGCAGATGGTGGGAAGGCCTCTGAGTGACATCATTTGAGAGAGATTTCCTTGTGGGGTGTTGGAAAGAGGGTAAACCACATCCCTGTTCCAGAAGGAGACTGAGGGACTTTGTAAGAGCTAATGGTGTTCTCCAAGATCCTTTCTCAGTCTGAGATTAGAGAGGACCTTCAGGGACTCCTGAGAAGTCTTTCACTCAGAGAAGAAATTGAGGTCAAGTGCATGTGTGTTTGGAGTGGGATGGGGAAGAGCGAGGAGAGTGAGTGGTACACTTCCCACGTTCCACGTGATTGTCTTTAGTCCAGGGCCTCTTTTCACCATATACTTGGCTATTATTAAAAAGTCATAATATAGACCATTCTAATATTTGCCTTTTTATGGGACAGTATTTTGAGGACTACAGCAACCAAAACAAATTTTTCTAGTTGTATTAATAATTGCTAATACTTAAATTACATGTAAATTGAATACATATCGTATACTAGATAACACTTTGCATATATTGACTCATTTCCCACATCGTAGATCCCACGATGTGCATTCTATTATTGACCTTATTTTGCAGATGAGGAATCTGAAGCACAAGGTGATTAAATAACTTACCCAATGTCCCTTGAGTTAATAAGTGGCCAAGCTAGGACTTGAACTTAGAGAGTTTGGTTTTAAAGCTGCGATCTCCTAACTAGTATAAATTAGGCTGTACTTCAGCATAGGCAGGACTAGAAGATGTGACTTAGTACAAGGGTAGGTGAGCTAATTCTTGCCTGGGGAGGAGTATGAAGGTTCAAGAGCCATCTCTTCTGGCCAGCTGTGCATTCTGTGGGAAAACAGTAGCTTTAGAGGGTAACATAGTATTTGTTTTAAACAAATATAATGAGATTTCTTTCCTGAAATGCTTCTTGGATACCTTCATATGATAAGATATGAGGGGTATATTATTAAAGGGATTTCTAAACTTCCCTAAGAAATCCTCTAGACGAGAGGTTGGAAAACTGGGAGGGACTGTGACAGGCCACTTGTTTTTTTAATACTCTTTTTATTTTTTTAAGAGATGGGGGTCTTGCTATGTTGCCCAGGCTGGACTAGAGCTCCAGGGATCAAGCGATCCTCTTGCATCAGCTTCTTGAGTATGTGGGACTACAGCCATGCACCCTGAGGCCTGGCTCACTTGTTTTGTAAATAAAGGTTCATTGGAACACAGCCATACCCATTAGTTTATGTATTGTCTGTGGCTGCCTCTGTGCTTCAGTGGCTGAGTTGACTGAATGTGATAGATACAGCATGGCCCACCATCCTAAAATATTTACAGTCTAGTTCTTTACGAGAACATTTGCCAATCCCTGAAACTAGTCTACAGAATCATAAAAGTCCACTTTGCTGAAGCACATACTTTGTACAACACTAGAGAAGACCTGCTCGATCGCCTGGGCCAGAGGGAATAAACCAATCACCTGCAGCTAGTTTAGCCCTTAGACATGTGTACTAGTGGTAGCATTTATTTGTTCTTGCTCATTTAGATTTGTTCCACACAATGCTTTTAAACAATGAATTATATCCAACATTAAAAAATTAGATTCCACATAAAAATGAATTTTTGGATTCTTCTGGAGACAAAATACTATCACAGGCTGGTATTTCTTCATGGC
>NW_012150618.1:8512564-8514458 GCF_000956105.1 Propithecus coquereli | reverse complement strand
TATGAACTCCTTTATATTTAAAAAGTAGGAATCCATAATTCTTTTAAATTCTATCGTGAATTTTTACTAGAATATTTATCTTAAAATGATGTTTTATTATAGAATTACTCTTGTACGGTATACTAAAATATATTCAAACTACCATTTATATGAAACCAGTATTAAATAGTATTTTTGAGATGAGCTACTTCTCTCTCAGATCATTTTCGCAATGTATATTATATTAGCACAGGACTAAATTCATTATACTATTAACTTCACATATATTACAGAAGTATTAGGTGAATGCATTTTTATTTTGAATTTATTATGCGTATAATAATAGTAGCCACTTGCTATTTATTGCTATGTGTAGGCACGGCTTGTATGCTTTATACATATTAACTTATCGACCGTCTATGCAGTAGGTGCCATTGCCCTTTGTTTTACCCATGAGGAGACTAAGGTAGAGAGAGGTGAGGTGACATACCCAAGGTCATGGGCTACTACGTGGAAGAGCTGGGATGAGAAGCTCCGTAGTCTGACCTTCAAAAACTAGCTCACATGCCCAGATGTAAAGCACTATACCTTAAATTTCCATTTTTCCTTCACTAGATCCCTTCTCAATAGAATTCCTTTCACATTTGTTCCTAAAATAGCCTGATGATGGGGGAAAAAGAGAAGGATATGCAGTGTCTGAAGGGAAGAGGGTAATATAGGAATGTTTGGGAAGAGTAAAAGGCAATTATTAATGAAAAATAAAACCATTATGTTTAGGAATTATTTGAAAAATAACATATTTGTGAAAATCTTAATGTATAAACAGAGCCTTTCTGAAACCAGCTCTTTCCTTAATTAGGTAGTTGCGTTTTTTAGAATTTTTAATTTAGTGGTTAAAAAATAGTTATCAACTTGGCTGGCTATAACTCAAAGGTTTAAGTGTGAGATCCAGTCATCATTAGAGTTAAAATGGGTAGAGTTTCTTATTGTTGTTATTATCATCAGTGTGAGACAGTTGATTAGGAGTGGGTGACAGAGGATGGACCAGAAAGAGGGGAGGGATGGGGCAAATGGTAGGTAAAAAATTAATTAGCAGAGAGGGATGGGGGGCTTGAGTTTGTCAGACGTTTTGCATCTCATTCCTCAGGGTTTCGGAGTTAACATGTTTTATCTCGACATTTTGTCCTAGTTGCCGTGTCCTTAAGGAATCAAAAGGTCATTTTACCCCAGACGCCAGATGCTTACCAGGTATCTGTTGCAAAAAGTGTCTCCATTCCAGAGCTCAGCGCTTTCACACTCTGCTTTGAAGCCACCCAAGTTGGCAATGACGACAGTGACTGGACAGCTTTCACTTACTCAGATGCGACCTTCACACACTTGCTCAGTTTTGGAAAGGCCGAGAGTGGCTACTTTCTATCTATTTCTGGCTCAAAATGCTTGCTGAACAGCGCCTTCCCTGTCACGGAAAAAGAAGATATTTTCTCAGAAAGCTTCGAGCAGCTCTGCATGGTGTGGAATAATTCTTTGGGCTCTGTTGGTGTCAACTTCAAAAGAAACTATGAAACAGTTCCATGTGATTCTACTATTAGTAAAGTTATTCCTGGGAATGGGAAATTGTTGTTGGGCTCCAATCAAAATGAGATTGCCTCCCTAAAAGGGGACATTTACAACTTTCGACTTTGGAATTTTACCATGAATTCCAAAATCCTCTCCAACCTCAGCTGTAATGTGAAAGGGAATGTGGTCGACTGGCAAAATGACTTTTGGAACGTCCCGACCCTAGCTCTGAAAGCGGAAAGTAACCTAAGCTGTGGTGAGTCTGTGGCATACTCTTTTTTTTTTTTTGTAAGCATTGTTTGATGAATGTGTTTGTCAGTAAGAATTTATACATACAGGCATGTGTGTATACATATAC
>NW_012150618.1:8495372-8499054 GCF_000956105.1 Propithecus coquereli | reverse complement strand
TCACTTTGAGCTTTAAAGGCCCTTTTAGTTTCCAGAAGTCCCTTACTACAATATAAGTACCTACAGGAGAAGTGGGGCCCTGCAAAAAGTGGGCGTGCATTGTGTGATGGGAAGGAATAATGAGCAGAAAGCATTCAAGCTAAAATGCCAGCTCAGCCCTACCTCACCTTCTGCCTCCTCAAATGCTCTTTTTTTCCATAGGACACTTGCTTAAGTTTTCAATCTTTTAAACTCCCCTCCTTTCCGCTTCCTTTCACAGCCAAGCTTCCTCTTCTTGCATTCATTCCTCAAACCTCAGCAGTCCGGAGTTCCTCGTTCCCACACAACTGAAACTAACTTCTCCAGAGCCACTATCAAAATCCCAGTGCAATGTTAAAGGTCTTCTCAGAATGTATTATTCTTGGCTTTTCTGGTGTACTTGATATTGCACACCCTCCATTAAACTTTCTTCCTTTGAATTATGTAAAACCACCTTCTATAATACAAAAGCTCTTTTTACCTTCTCAGAGTCTACAGCTCTTTTTCTCATATCTGATGCTTAAATATAGGAGTATCTATGCTTCCATCTTTTTCTATTCTCAAATCTACAATGTAGCTCTGGTCCCAGACACATCTATAGCTTCTGTTGTGTATTTCCTGGTTAGACCTCTTACAAAAACGTACAACTTCCCTTGTGTCTAGATGTCACACAGGCACCTCAGTTTTTATTACTGGACTTAGTGTTTACCTCACCTAAGTTTGCTCTATTCTGGTATTTCCTATACCCTTTTATTGGATTGTTGTGTACAAATTTCTCAAGTGGGAAACCAGCAAAATGTGCTCTATTCTTCCCTTTCTTTTCCTGTTTCCAATTAGTCACTAAATCCAATACATTTTATCTTTAAATTTCTTGTGTCCATCTCTTTCTGTCCATCCTCATTACCCTCGTAATATTAAGCCTGAATTATTAGTATTATTCCTGCTCCTTGTATTTTCCTTTTGGTTGTAGGACCTCAAAAATGATTGTTTTCGAGTGTAAATCTAATTTTCTCATGTAGCTTCCCTTTATTATTTGCCCATTGCCTTTAGGAAAGAGTTTCAAATTTTAGTAGTCATTCATAATGTGTTTAGTAATTTACTCAGTAAAGTTGGTCGCCCACCTACTATGTGTGGGACTCACCACTGGAAGAAAGACACAGGGTTCTGGAGCTTATGGTGGTTGTACTCTACAAGGCCCCCCACAAGCTACCCATTACTTACGTATCTGATCATCCCTATCAGGTTGTTTTTTTATTTATTTTATTTTATTTTATTTTGAGGCAGAGTCTCACTCTGTCACCTGGACTAGAGTGCCCTGGTATCATCATAGCTCACAGCAACCTCAAACTCCTGGACTCAAGTGATCCTCTTGCCTCAGCCTCCCGAGTAGCTGGGACTACAGGCATGCGCCACCACGCCCGGCTAATTTTTTCTATTTTTAGTTGCCCGGCTAATTTTTTTCTATTTTTAGTAGAAATGGGGTCTCGCTCTTGCTCAGGCTGGTCTCAAACTCCTGACCTCAAGCGATCCTCCTGCCTCGGCCTCCCAGAGTGCTAGGATTATAGCCACGAGCCACTGTGCCCGGCCCCTTACAGTTTTTACAGTTAGCCTACTCCAATACTGCCAGTACTTGGGTTCCCGGACCCTTGCAATGCCTCCTTGGTATATATTTCAGAAATTCTGTCTGCCAACAATATTCATCTCTACTCTCTTACCCCGAGCTCTCTTCCAACCTTATATGCCTCCTGGGTCCTCTTCCTTGCAATGGATTCCCTGTTGACTCTTCTCACTATGCCGTCACTTCCTGTGGTGACTACCACCTTCGAAGCATTTCCCTATGACATTAGAAATAATTTTCTTTTAAACATATTTACTTATGAAGAGTTACACAGTTCATTCTTAGTAACAACTGCAGAGAAAATCGAAAGGAATTCTTCTTCTGTTATTGCAGCTTACTGTGAGGGTTTATTCTGCTGTTGTTTGTATTATTACTAAGTAGGTGTGATATGAGCAGTTGGCTGCACATCAGTCTTTTTTAGCACGACTTGTATAAATATATAGTGACTCCTTTCAGTAGCATGCTTTTGGAAGAACAACAATAGAGAAGAAAGCTTAACAGCTTTATAGCTTTTCATCAACTGCCCGTTTTCAGTGATTACATTAAAAGAAAAACAACTTGGCTCTAAATTTCGACATTAATATTAAGTAAATACCTTAAAACACCTTTGTGGTAGCCTCAAAAATCAGTGAACACATACAGATCACATTCTAAAAGCAATTTGTTGAAGGTAAATATATCACTATCTAGCAGAGGGGATTGTCTCTTCTTCCTTAACAATCTCCTGGTCTGTAAATCCGTCAGCCTAGGAAAATTATGACATTGACTTTTTATGCAGCTATGCTGAAAATGGAACTAGGCAGAAATAAAAAAGTATATAGTTTTTATATTTCATGTATTTATGAAAACTGGTATATTTGTAATATAGGATTTTATTTATCAATTTAATTTCCTCTAATTTGTCACTTGTATTTATACCATTTTTCATTTTAAAAAAATCTTCTAATTTCTATTACTGTATTAGATTATTATAAAACAGTGTTTATTGAGTACTTATAAAGCAATGTCAATTTGCTAAACTAGAAGTTCCCCAGAAGGAACAACTAATTAAAACATTGAGAGGTCAATGTTACAATTTCCCATGAAAGGATGCTACATACTGAAATTTACACTTTTACCGTATGATGAAAATGTTCAAGAAAATTGTTAAGTATCTTACTCTAAATCAGAGCTCTTCTGATTTTGTTTCCTTATTTTCATACTAACTTTTAACATGCTATAGTCGGAATATAGTTAGTCTGAAAACCTCTTTCCCACAACACTGTGTGCTTATCTCCCTTTGTCTTCCAGAGATACTGTATCAGTGCCAGAAGTGGCCTAAGGAGCCTTTGCTGCCAACATTTGTGTAATTTGAGATCCACAGGAACTCCGTCCAGCGGTCCCCTTGTTGCATGTCACAGTGGCTGAGATTTCATCAGTCACTTTGAGCTTTAAAGGCCCTTTTAGTTTCCAGAAGTCCCTTACTACAATATAAGTACCTACAGGAGAAGTGGGGCCCTGCAAAAAGTGGGCGTGCATTGTGTGATGGGAAGGAATAATGAGCAGAAAGCATTCAAGCTAAAATGCCAGCTCAGCCCTACCTCACCTTCTGCCTCCTCAAATGCTCTTTTTTTCCACAGGACACTTGCTTAAGTTTTCAATCTTTTAAACTCCCCTCCTTTCCGCTTCCTTTCACAGCCAAGCTTCCTCTTCTTGCATTCACTCCTCAAACCTCAGCAGTCCGGAGTTCCTCGTTCCCACACAACTGAAATTAACTTCTCCAGAGCCACTATCAAAATCCCAGTGCAATGTTAAAGGTCTTCTCAGAATGTATTATTCTTGGCTTTTCTGGTGTACTTGATATTGCACACCCTCCATTAAACTTTCTTCCTTTGAATTATGTAAAACCACCTTCTATAATACAAAAGCTGTTTTTACCTTCTCAGAGTCTACAGCTCTTTTTCTCATATCTGATGCTTAAATATAGGAGTATCTATGCTTCCATCTTTTTCTATTCTCAAATCTACAATGTAGCTCTGGTCCCAGACACATCTATAGCTTCTGTTG
>NW_012150618.1:8491147-8491662 GCF_000956105.1 Propithecus coquereli | reverse complement strand
ATTTGTTTGTTTGTTTTAGAGATGGCTCATTCTGTTGCCCAGATTGGAATGCGGTGACGTGATCATAGCTCACTGCAGCCTAGAACTCTTGGGCAAAAACAATCCTCCTGCCTCAGACCCACAAGTAGCTAGGACTACAGGTGTGTGCCACCATGCTTGGCTAATTTTTTTTTTTTCTTTTTTGTAGAGACAGGATCCCGCTGTGTTCCCTGGGTTTGTCTTGACCTCTTAGCCTCAAGCAATCCTCTCACCTAGGCCTCCCAAAGTGCTGGGATTACAGGAGTGGACCACTGCCCCTAAGCTCAGTGTATTTTTAAAATAGTTATATGAAGTAGACCAAAAAACCTTAATTTTGTTTAGTTCAAGATCTGAAGCTTTGTTTTAAAAATTAAATTCTTTTAATTTGTTTAATCTGTAGTACTTACTCTTTGAGTCAAAGGACCAGATTCCCAGATTTTTGTTTGTTTTTCTCCCTTTGTCCTAAGTGACTAAAAAGCATTTTCATGATATACCTT
>NW_012150618.1:8483238-8490152 GCF_000956105.1 Propithecus coquereli | reverse complement strand
TCAGGCAGACTGACATAGTTTAGATAACTTTCAAGCCATAGGTCTGTACAGACTGCCTTCTGTAACTTTTTACAAACTCAAGAAACTGAATTCAGGAAAGTTTTAGTAATTTGCTGTGTGATTGCCAACCTGTTAATGGCAGACCTAGGTCTAGAATCGAGCATCTAAATGTCATTTCTCCAGTCCCTTTGTGCCAGCTCCAGACCTTTGTACCATATGGCACCAAAGGCCATGTGAACTGATTCTTAATGTGCCATAGAAATTACTGCTTCATTTTATGCATCATAACTTTGGAGTCTGTTGTATTTAGTAGCAAGAGATGGTTTCCATTCCTCCTCTGTGTATTTTCATGCATTAATTATAGATTGCTTATCCATATTAACTGTCATGTGCTCCTTGCAAAATTACATCTTTCTCATCTTTATTACCAGCTACTGTAAACTCTCCTAGTACTACACCACCCACTGTCACCACTAACATGCCTGTTACTAACAGACTCGATAAACAAAGGAATGGTAAGAAATTATTACCTTTTATATTTTTAGTGTGTCTAACATAAAAAGTTGTGTTCTAAGGGTGGAAATATGTAATGTTTCAACAAAGTTTATTGAAGTCAATCAGTGCATTTGTACATTTGCAAGACTAGTAAAACAAATAAATATCACTTAACTTTGAGTTTCCCATTCTTACAACCAGCAAAATAAGTACATTTCCAGTACTCTTTTTCTGCAGTTTTAGCTAAACTTTCTTTCAAAGGAAGTTTTAGGAGAGCTATATTTAATTAAAAGGAATTTACTTGCATTATAATAGAGATCTGAGAAAAAATTTTTGTCAGATTATTCTCTTCAGGAAACTAGTGTTTAAAGGATTTTATAAATTTCAAAAAACTAAATAATAATTTAATTTCTCACTGAAGTGAACTTTATGGTCAAACATTTGTAACATTTAAATCAATTTCCATAGTAATATTTTGCTTTATGTTTTTATTTGTCGAAGAATAATGGTTAGATTGTGATTATATGTTAACTAAATCATAAATCAATTTTAATGACAAAAATTAAAGTCACTTCCAATACTTCTTGACTTTTTTATCCATATATACTTTTCCATTTATATTATTTGTAATTTGCAAATACAGCAGTTATAGAAAGTAAGAAATGAACAGAGGAAAAGCCAGGTGAATTGAGTTATTAAATTTGCTACCTATATGGACCACCTACGTAGCCTTTTGGTAATCAGAGTTAGTGATTTCAGTTTCTTCTAATAAAGATAAATTCCAATCAGGTGATAACACCATTGCTTTGACTACAGTAATATTCTCAAATATGAGATATTAGAAACAAAGGAATTTTCTAAACCCCAATCATTTAGCTTGTGAGGCCAAGACATCTGTAATATATCACCAGGGACCCAAAACCCAGAGAAAAGAAACCCACATAGTTCATTTTTTCTTTTGGCTTCAGGGGTTACATCAACTTCCTCTGTAAGGACATTTAAATTCGAGTATGGAATATTTTACATAAAACGCAGATATAAATCTCATTAGGGTTATAAAGACATCGATTCAGGGAAGTGTTTATAGTTATTCTGGTAGTTACACCAAGGAGATTTATGATGGAGCAAAAATTTCAGCAACCCCCAAGAAAGCAACAGCAGCTGAAGTTTCCAGTGCATATTTCAGATGGACTCCAGCCAGTAGATGGGAATATTATAATTCCAACTAAGTATTTCACTCTTTGTATGAACATACAAAGAGCCTCTGTGGCATTCTCCCTTTAGAACTGGCACATCCTCCACTGCCCAAGAACATTTATGTGATGCTTCAGAGTCCTCGACTTGGTGGCGTGAAGCTGTATTCACTCAATCATGTCATTTCTGACATTCTTGAAGAAAGCCTTGTTCAGTCCATCTCTCTCTGCGTCATAACCTTCATTGGCGTTTCAACAAAGCAAGCAAATGTTAGAATCAGTTAAAATGGTTTATCTTGACCACACTAATGGGAAAAAAATTGAAGTCAGATGATTTTTGACCAAAATGTAATCTCAACATTGAGAAATATTCAAAAATCATTATGTGGTAGAAATATTCTCAAAATTGTGTACTCAAATTTGTGTACTATCTTAAAATTTTTACCATATACTTGAGCCACCTATACCATTTACTTAATGGATTTTTTTTCCTAAACTGACTCCCTTTTTTACTTGAACATCTGCATTTACATGGGAAAATCAATTTCACTATTAGAAACTGAAACCAGTACTACTTGTTATGAAACAGAAGTGAAAAGTGAAAATAAATGTAATGTAAACACTGTTTTTGAATTCTCCCTATATTCTATTGCCTTCTCACATCTCAAAGCCTGAAGCCTTCATTATTTTTTTAAAAAGGAAGAGTAAAAAAATATTAGGTATAGACTACAATTAAGATTTTTTTTGATGCAATCAAATTTGAAATAATTGAAAAGATTTTTTCACCTTGTGAATAAATGCTATTTTATGTCATGTACTAAGATCATTCATATACTATCAACAATTTGTTATTCTTTGGGAAACTGATACAGTAAATATTCTTAGCTTTATTATCTGAAATATTAGAAAATCCCATATTGTTTACTGTAAGAAAGATAAATACGACTGTCAAATCTGTTATCTGTCATATCCTGTCCTTTTAACTCTGGTCTGTCGGAGTTTTACTGAGTTCATTAATGATATGCCAGTTGGGGAGAGGAGAGGAATCGAGACTGTTTAATAATCACATATATTTTCTTAGTATATCAATAAAATTTGTTTTCCTGGATTTTGTGAAATGTTCCTATTTTTCTGTGTAAAATTCTTTTTGTTATTTTTCAGTAGGACTTCAGTCTGATTCTTTAGATTACTCCAAATCCTCACTTAAATTCGTCTGTAGGTTCTTAGAAACTGCAACTTTAAGTGAAATGATGTAACGGAACCGATTTTACCATAGGCTAATTGATATAAACAAGAGTTAAGTTCCATCAGCATGTTCCTGGTCACGAAAACATCACCAAACTTCTAAATGAAGACTCAAAACACTTCTAATATTAAACATTGAAATAAATGTGTGCTATACATACATTTAAGGAAGATTAATGAAAACAAGAGAATTATCTACCCAATTTTTCATGAATCAGTGAGTGACAGCAGTTGTTATGGCGATGGGTTAAATCACAGAATAAATGTTTGCAAAGTGGAAACTATGAGAAGCCCCTCCTCCCACTACCCAGTTCAAAATCAATCACAGACGTGGCAGCTTGCTGAGCACTTTCCTACTGCATCTTCTATCCTTGTGCATTTGTATGATTATCATAGACTTGATGAACTTTTATTTGATAATAATTTGTATTCATTCATTTCTTCATTTTGCACCCCACTTATGCTAGTCAAGGTCGAGTGTGGCCAGAACCTCTCCTGGCAGCTCAGGGTGCCAGGCAGGAACTAGCCCTGGCCAGGACACCATCCCATCGCAGGGCACACTCATATACACCGTACTCCCTCACGCTGGGATCTTTGGGATGTGGGAGGATGGTGGAGTACCCACAGAAAAACACAGATATGGGGAGAACGTGCCAATTCCACACAGACAGGGACCCCGGCCAGGAAATGATATTTTTTTTCTCACCAGTGTTGTAACAAAGTGACCTTAAATGAAACAATGTTATTCGAAGACTTGCTGTATATGCTAAGAAAGTTTTATCTTTTAAGCTACTTTTCAGAAACGTATTTCATGGATAATCTAGGTATTCCCACAAATAATGAACCCTTTGTATCTTTTCCATTATATTCCCAAGTAAAGCTCTTGGACTAATTATTTTCATTCTAAACCATATCTTCTGTGCTTGAAATATCACTCTACTAGTACTGAATTGTAAACTACTGTGAGATTAGCACAAGCAACCCAAGTAAGGAATTAACTCCATGAGTCCTTATTGTCCTAAAAATCTAGCTTACAAGTAACTGCAAATTACAACACTGCTTCTAGTTTCTCACGTATGTTTAGTTATTCAAATGATAAATTCCCTTGCAGATCATTTGTTTGGATCCAGCAATCCCTCTAGCTGCATATACCAAATAGCGTAAGGAGATTGTGTGTGTAGGTCTGCAGGAGGCCAGTCATGTTGTAAATGCCACTGCTGTACCGTGATTGTCTCATCACCAGTTCTAAGAAATAATCACAAATCTTAATTAACATTTGATTTATATTTTAATATCTATCTTTTTAAATAATACATGTTTTAAACCTATTATTTCAAACCTAGATTTTACATCCTTGAATACAGAGTAGCGTCATTTCTATATCCTTTAAGAAACTCTGAAAAGAATGTTAAGAAGTCAATTTAAAGAAAAGAAAAGATTAATTGGAGAGAGACCTACAGAAAGGAATAGTGTTTTGATACCACGTCTGTAAAGGCAGACAGTGATTTCTACTTTGAAGTTCTACATGGCTGAAGGGGTATCTAAATGGAAAGTGGATATATTCTTAAATATGTCTTTTTTCAAGAAGCATCTGTCATGGGTTCTTCTGGCCTGGATGTCATCATTAGGACAATGCACACATCTTTTGAAGTCTCTGGAACACGTGAAGATTTATGAATAGCTTTTACGTTGAGACACCACAGGAGTTGTTACATTTATAGGAGAAGATGACTCGACTGCTATAATAACACGGAAAATCCTGCATCGGTGTGTCTTAATGGTTCATTTCCACCAGTGGCAATGTTTAAGCCAATTATCTTGCCGCAGCCCAAAACTCTTCTCACCAGCCCTTCTGTGGACAGTTTTTAAAGTCTTCTTTTGACAGTTTACTCTTGGCTATTTATCATGATTATTTGTTGACTGCCCTTTTCAAAAAATTTAAATTAAGTATAACAAGGGTCCCTTGAGTAGTTTTTGGCAAAATTTACAAAATATCTCACTCTGAAGCATCTAAAGAAAAACTACTTGAAAATTAGTCATAGCATGAGAGAATCTATAACAAAAGATGCCGGGTTATTTGGGATATTAACATGTTTATTTGCTATAAACAATATAATTCTAGGGAGAGTACTCTTTGTAGACTGTCTCTGCTATTGGATATCATTCCCATTTATAAAAACAGTGAACTGGCCAAATGGGCAGGAAACATTTAAAATTTAAAGAAAATGTTTTACATATTTGGATACCTCCATAAAATTTCAAAAATGTCAGTGATTGAAACTACTGATTTTTATAGTATTTTGCAATGTTTCCTAGGAGAGGGAGCGAATACTACTAACAAAAGCGTGCTTTAGGTCTCCATCTAGTGGTAGTTTTTCAGATACTCTATTAGCATCGGTATACAGATGCTCCTCGACTCATGATGGGGTTACATTTCCCATAAACTCATCGCAGTTCGAAAATATCCTAAGACAAAAATGCATTTAATACACCTTAAAAGTGCTCAGAACACTTACGTTAGCCTACAGCTGGGCAAAATTGTCTAATGCAAAGCCTATTTTGTAATAAAGTGTTGACTATCTCATGTAATTATCGAATACTGTACTGAAAGTGAAGAATGAAATGGTTGTGTAAGTCCGCAAAGTACAGTTTCTGCTGAGTGCCTATTGTTTTCACACCATCATAAAGTTGAGAAATCTATGATTTTATGTGGTGATATCTACAATGCAAAGTTCTTTAATCAGAGTTATTATCCTTTGTTTTATATGTTCCTTTAAATATTTTTTCATTCAGAACATTTTTAAAGGGATTTAAAATCAAAAACAGTAAAATATCTGAAGAGTTTTAGAAGTTCAAATAATCTAGTCTGCATAAGTTAAACTCACCTATGCTTGGACTTGTACCAGTCTTATATTATTACGTCAGGGGCAGCAACTTTCATTATTTAGCGTGAGACTCTGACTCCTTTACTGGAAAGACATTCCTTTGCTAGTGGGACTGGAATTGGCATTTTGGTAGATTTGGGAGTTCCCAAGGCATACTTTTGTATTTTTTTTTCTACTGTCTCCTCACAATTTTCATCAAATATTTTCCTCAAAATTGCTTTAATTTTATATTTCTACATTTTCTATGCATATTTTACTGAAGACTTAACTAACCATAAGAATGAAGAAAGACGATTAACAATAATTGAGATTCAAAAAATTTTCCCTGTCTCTGTAACCTACCATATTTTAAGAGACTCTTTTTCTCATTAGCTACTTTGAGTAAAGTGCCCCATAGCACACTCCTAGAGAGATTTAGCAAACCCTTGTTGGTGACTTTGATTTTCATTTTTAAACAAATTTCAGATTGCCCCTCCTCTCCCAAAGCAGAACCTTCCTTACAATTAGGTTTTCTTTTAAAAGTGAATTAGTCTGTTTAAAATTCTACCTGTAAATATTCTTTCTTTTTTCCCTCTACTTTGATATGAATGACTATTTTTAAGAAATTTTGATGAAAAAATCTGGTGGAACCCAACCCAGTGGTTCAGTAAAAGGAAATGTTTTGCTGGGGATGGGAAAGAGAAGGAAGGGAGAGAGGTCCAGGGCAGTGAATGTGTGTGTTCCTGTTCTCCCTCTTTAAGTAAACTCTTGCACCTCATCTCACTCAAGTTTTCTCTTATCCCCAACTCTTTATCATTCTTTATAATGCACAAAGAAGCATAACTTCTTGCTATAAAAAAATCAAATTGTACATGAAAACAATCCTCACTTTATTGACAGGAGATATGAGAAATCTATAGAATTAAAAACTATGAAGAAGCATATGCAAGTGATAATTTAGGAGCAACGAACTAAGCGTAAACTAATTGATAACTATTTCTGAGAAGGTGCAAAGGTCAGCAAGCTTAACATCAAAATATCAGAAATTTTCTGTGCCTATGTAAAAGGTGTTTCTTTTAACTTGTGTTATAAATTATGTGATTATGAATAAAATTAT
>NW_012150618.1:8476346-8479494 GCF_000956105.1 Propithecus coquereli | reverse complement strand
CTGACAAAGTCTTACAAAAAGTAAACATTTTTTCTCTTTCTCACTGCTTTGACTATCTGGTAGAGAAATGAAAACAATGACATAAGAGAAAATTTGAATCACATAGCACATTTGAATTATTTCTTTGATACTAATGGACACTTTTTTTCTTGTACTTAAAACCATAATATAACAGACCGAATAGTATTGTACATCTGATGAAAAATAATTCAGAAGAGGAGCATTTAAAATGGATAGATGATTATTTTTAGTGTTTCCAGTTTATTTATTATAACCCATCACCTCTTATTTAAAATTGCAAAGAAACTTCCAAAGAAAATAGCTTTGTTTTAAATAAAGTGTTTACATAATGTAATATAATTAGGTGCCAAAATATTTTCAGCATTTAAAGCCATCAGCTAATATTCTGAAGTCTCCATTTTAAAATTTGTGTCAGGATCATGACCTCACCACACAGGTAATATAGCAGCAGTCCCCAACTGCTGGAAGACAATTTTTTCATGGACCGGGGGGAGGAGGAGATGGTTTTGGGATGATTCAAGTGCATTGCATTTATTGTGTACTTTATTTCTATTATTATTACATTATAATATACAATTAAATAATTATACAACCCACCATAGGTTGGGGACCCCCAATTTAATGGATATGTCTAGCATATCTAACCAATTGGCATATAAGGACCAGATGTTCAGACTACCATAAAATGAATAAGAACCTAAACTCCTAAATGGAACAAATTTAGTTGTATTCAGGTAGTATATTGCATCTCCATAGAATTTTTTTAAAAATTCTGTTGAAAAGCAAAAGTTCCCATAAGTCTTGCTGGGTTTCAGTTGATTGAATTGATGTTATAGATATATTAATTCAAAGCTGATGATAGAGGATGCTTCTTTTCAGGTGATATATTCTTACTATAAGAAGATAAAAATAAAATTTATTATGAGAGTTGACCCGAGAGCTTTCTTCTTATTTTTTTCTTTCAAAGTTAGATTGAACCATGATTTATTTTAGTATATATATTCAACAGACTGAATGAAGCCATCTGATTAGGGAAAGGTGTTTTTATTTTGGACATTATTCCTTTTCCTTTATGATCTGAAAACAGAGTAATGTATTTCAGCACTGTATTCTCGAAAGTGGTAGGACTTTTATCCTCTACTTAGCCAAATAGTTTCTCTTCCACGTCTTCTGCTAGATCATATTGAGCCTTCAATAATGGGCCCAGCAGCAATCTGGATCCTGTTACTGGATACTTTGTCTAGCAATTGGGACAACCTGGTTTGGGGTATCAGCAATGGTGTCCCCTCTTCAGGAAGACAGCAATCTCTTTTTAGTTTGTTTACTGTGGTTCTTCTCCTACCTGATAATACCAAAATCAGCCACCATTAGAATATGTCAGCACCTCAGAAACTCTTGCCTGAAAAACATTTAACTTCATGGAATCTCAGTTTCACAGTCTGTCATATCAATGAATAATTTCACAGGGAGAAATTATAGGGAGAATAAACTAAGTGCATGTGGGAAAAATCTACACATGTGGTTTGTTTTTATTTTTTTTCTTGATATGAACTCTTGGCATTTTAAATATTAATTTTATAGCCTTTCCACTTTCTCCTTTTTTCTATTCCCTACTGCTCTTATGCTCATTGATGAACCTCTATAGTCTCTCATAGTTTTTCTGAAAACCACAGTCTACTAGTTTTACGCACATTCTTTTTTTCAAACTTTTCCTTTCAATTCGATTGTATCACGTAACACAGACCATAGCTTCAGATAATGCTATCATACTTTATCGCCTAGACAGACAGGAAACCAAAGCCGCAGAGACTGGTTTATTCAAATACAGAATGGCTGATGGTAACAACAGATAGAACTTGACTTTGTGGAACCATAAAATAGTTTCAGTTTTCAGGATGAGAGAGGAAAACAGTACAGATAAGACCTGTGGAAATACATGGTTATTCTTGAATTGTCGAGTTTAGGTATTCAATGTCATCCACAATACATTGTACTAATTATGTTCTCAATATTGTAGACAAGTAGAAGGTCACATTCCCAACTCCAAGTTCTCAGTAACTGGAGTGGCAAAGCTTATCTTCAAATAATTTAATCAAGAGATACTTTTCCATAGGCCATTTAAAAAATTAAGATATCACAGTTCACTATTATATTCACATCTCTGTTTGCTTCATCCTGAAATATGGCTTATATATGAATGTTAAACAGTAAATCACCATAAAGATAAGTAGCTTTTTGGAGTTAATTGTGAGAACAGTAGAGCACTTTGTCCTTGAAATTAGCACAAATATTTAGGAGGGGAAAAATCAAGTTATTATTTAATTTCACTTAATCTTAAATAGCAAATATTTCACTTAATCCTTCTTATTTTTTTAGCACCACAAATATATTAGTACTCTAATATTTATTCATATTCACAGAATTTCATAAATAAAATATGCCACTGCCTCTCTGCTGAGTACTCTGTGGTTATTTTGAAAACAATGCTGCCACTTTGTCTTTGGCATGTGGATGGTAACTGATCTTGATAATACAATGCCTTATCTTGTGTCATGTTATTCATTTCTCCTCAGAATAAGGAGAAGATAAAAGTTTTGCTGCAAACCCAGAGCTTTCACATATAAAGGAAAAAAATTTCTCCTCTGCCTGACAAAATAATGTCATTTAATTTTACCTTAGTGTTTAAGTTTTGATTTCTGCTGTTGACTATACCAGTGATTATAGTTGAATAGAAAATTACATTACTTTAATTTTAGGACCAAAGATTTTGATAGGGCTTCTAGGATACATCTCTTTGTTTCCCATGGAAATATTTTCTTTTTAAAGAGCTTTAAGGTCAGACATTTTATAACTTTCTTCAGTAATAGGCTGGCCAATCACAGAATATATTTCAACTACTAATTGTGTAACTTTTCACCATACAAAATACTTACAAACGCTTCACAGAGATGGAAAATCAATTGTCACTATAGTGGAGAAATTTTTCCACATTTGTAAACAATAACACTCATAATAATTTTCAAAATTTAAATGATCAGTTGAAATTCTAATTTTTCTTTAAAAGCTTTATTTTTGACTACAAAGGAACAATGTAGAATTAACCACAAGTATGTCCCTTCTTATGGGT
>NW_012150618.1:8473362-8476296 GCF_000956105.1 Propithecus coquereli | reverse complement strand
TTCTTCATTTTTCTACAAATACAACCTGTGGATTTTTTCATTTTCTTCTTAATAATAATCTCAAAAATGTTATTTTTCATAGCTTTCTATTTTTTCTATTATTTCATTTCCTACCTACAGCATACTGTGAGACCGTACTTCTTTTTATATATAATATTATTACAGTTCAGAATTGTTTTTTTGTGAATAAGTCATTAGCATATACATTCTAAAGTAAGAAAAATGGATTTTCTTATGTAGTAGGTGTCTGATAAATGTGTCCTTGGTAGCAAAAGAAAGTTATTGAGAGGTAACATAGCATCATTCTCCTCTGAAGCTAAACTTTACCAGACACTTTTTATTTGAGATGCAAGATATCAAAGCAGATACTTGATAACAGAGAAAACATAAGTGGTGTCCCTGATTCATATTATTACTATTTACAACTAAAAAAATTTTACCCTTTTTTTTGCCGGCTTTTCTTAAATTTACATTCAATTTTAGAAATGCTTATAAGGAAGCCTAAATGTGCGTATGAAACAAGACCTAAAGAACCCTTCAGAGGTGATTTATAAATAGGAGGATGTCATGTCATTGAAGAAATTCTATTTTGCACTGGTTTCAGAGACTGTAGCCTGGAAGCGTGTTGTTTATATTGAAAGGAATCCATTGCTTCATTAAAAAGTCTGGCGCTGAGGCCCATTAAGACTGCTAAATAACCACACAATAATTATCACAGTTCCAAAAATGTTGGACTTATTTGTTTTTTTAAGCTTTATATTGTTGACTTATAATTTTTCTTGTTCCTAATATACTTATGAGATGTAAATTACTAGAAAACATATTTTAGTGCACCTCGGTGTTTGTTAAATGAAGAATGGGGAAGGTATTTGTGATGATAATCTTCTTCTTATAATATGGGCTGGAGAGGAAATGATAGCATTTCCAGACAGACAGACTTGGATTCCAATCTGGGATCTACTACTTCCTATGTGGCTGATTTTAGGCAAACTATTTCCTCTCTGTGAAGCTCAGTTTCTTTATATTACGTATAAGGCTGTGTGGGGACTAAGGGGTAGGCTAATACCTATCTCATTGGTTGTGAGGATTGAAAGAAGTAGCATTTGTCAAGTTCTTGGCATGTAATGATCCAATGACTGTTACTTTACTTTTCACTTCTCTAACTGTCCAACATTTTTCTGGGGTCTTATTCTAATAACAGTTTATCTTTGGGGAGGGAAGAATCTTGATCCAGATTAAAAAAAAAATATTACCACAACTCAGCCTTTTCCATTGTGTTTTTCAGCTCAATTCAACCTTCCAGAATTGGAACTACACTGTTTTTGTGGTTAATATCAGGTAAATGACTTAATGAATTATTTGAGAAACTGAAAGTTTTATCTAATTAGTGCTGAGCATGCTCTCTCTCTTTCTCTCTCTGACTGTACCCACACACACAAAATACACATGTACCATATTCATAATCTTTCTAAAACAGCTATATATTATTTGCACAAAAAACCTCATTGCAACAGCAATGATTTTTAAATTTTTTTGAGCATTCATTCTAGTCCTTTGAAAAATTTTAGCATGTACTCCCAAATATGCATTTGCTTTAAATACACTGTGTATATGCAGTGTGTGCATTGTACACAATTGAATCAACATATGTTATAGTGTGACAAAAATTAAAATTGGATAACATAAATAGAAGTTGTCAGTTCCTTCTCATACCCCACAGGGGTGGGGAACCTGCAGCCTTGGGGCCACATGTGGCCTTCTGGATTCTTGAGGGCAGCCTTTTGACTGAATCCAAATTTTACGGAACAAACCTTTTTAATAAAGAAATTTGTTTTTTGAAAGTTTGGATTTGGTTGAGGGACTGTGCTTGGGGATCTGGAGGGCCATGTGTGGCCTTGAGGCAGCAGAGCACCCTTTGGGCTGTGTGTACTTCAGTTTCGAGACCACTTTTCTGCAAGATCTGATCTTGTACATCTACAGTCTGATTACAATCTGGCTTTTCAAGATTACCTTTCACTATTTTTCTTTTTAAGTTCTCTACTAAATCTTCAGCAATTAGAATTGTTCAATATCCTTCTCTGTACCTTGTTTTTACAGTTTTATACTTAAACTAATCTTCTAAAGTATATTTTATGACTCTGAAACA
Organism: Propithecus coquereli; assembly: GCF_000956105.1. NCBI lineage: Eukaryota > Metazoa > Chordata > Mammalia > Primates > Indriidae > Propithecus > Propithecus coquereli. The sequence goes on along the minus strand of NW_012150618.1, from coordinate 8,474,150 downwards.
TATATTCCGTAAACCTAAGAGGAGTAATAACACAGAAGAGGGGTCATGTTGTCAGATAAGTTGAGGAGGTACATTATTCAACCAACTGAAGCAGGTTTCTTTATCAGAACGTCTCAGTTTCCTTAGTATACTCGCATGCAGTGTGAGTCTTCGAAACAGCAAGAGCACACAGTTGCCCAGCTTTATGAAAGAAACTAGAACCTCAGAGCACATGTTTGGAAATAGTGGCTTAAAATGTCCTGTCTGCTCTTTCTTTTAGCTTCCCAAAATTTTGTTGTTGATGATGCTGTGGATGAGGTTTATTAATGAATGTGTATATTTGTTATAGTTTTCACCAGAGCACGGGAGAGGACAAGGTTAAAGTCAAGAGAAGCATTGCGAATGATCAAAGGTAACACTGACAAAGTCTTACAAAAAGTAAACATTTTTTCTCTTTCTCACTGCTTTGACTATCTGGTAGAGAAATGAAAACAATGACATAAGAGAAAATTTTAATCACATAGCACATTTGAATTATTTCTTTGATACTAATGGACACTTTTTTTCTTGTACTTAAAACCATAATATAACAGACTGAATAGTATTGTACATCTGATGAAAAATAATTCAGAAGAGGAGCATTTAAAATGGATAGATGATGATTTTTAGTGTTTCCAGTTTATTTATTATAACCCATCACCTCTTATTTAAAATTGCAAAGAGACTTCCAAAGAAAATAGCTTTGTTTTAAATAAAGTGTTTACATAATATAATATAATTAGGTGCCAAAATATTTTCAACATTTAAAG